>NC_092174.1:15534985-15789985 GCF_045791955.1 Oncorhynchus clarkii lewisi | reverse complement strand
GGAGGTGGAGAGGTGTGGTGGGGACGGGAGGAGGTGGAGAGGTGTGGTGGGGACGGGAGGAGGTGGAGAGGTGTGGTGGGGATGGGAGGAGCTGGAGAGGTGTGGTGGGGATAACAGTGGACAATAGAATCCTGAGATTTTATTCTATCCTATCCTATTCTACTCAACTCTGTTCTATGTGTGAACGGGACAGAGTGTTTTTCTAGGCCCTTCCCTAAGTCGTGCCTGGCTGGAGAGAGCAGAACAATTGGCCTGCTGGGCGGTTGCTGAGCACGACTGGAGGCACAACAGAATAACAATGATGAGAAACATTAAAAGAGGGGGATCGGGGAGCGAGCGAGAGGAGGGAAAATAATTTGTCTTACAGTTTTGCTTTGCAGCGTGCCAATCTTGGCTGCGGCAGTGTCTTTGAGACGTGAGGTTTCCCGTCGCGCCAGGGAGAGCAGCTGGCATGATGCCTGCCTCGCCCAGCCAGGCCTGATACAGCTTGGTCTCGTTATAGGGAGGCAAGGATCTGACTAAGCAGGGGGGTATAGAGTGAGTGTGTTGGGGGCATAGGGTTTGTGTGTGTGCGTGTGTGTGTGTGTGTGTGTGTGTGTGTGTGTGTGTGTGTGTGTGTGTATGTGTGTGTGTGTGTGTGTGTGTGTGTGTGTGTGTGTGTGTGTGTGTGTGTCTGGGGGGTTACCAGTGGCAACTGCAGTGCCACACAGCACTGAACTCAGTAGCAGTAACTTACAATGCCCCCAGCCTGGCTGACACGACCCATGTGGCTCACAGGGCAGGGAGAACCGTGGCCACACTGGTCCGGAAAAGAGGCCGTTTGTTAATGCATTATTCGCTCAGAAATTGTGCAACGGATTTGATTGGTTCTCTCAAATGTTTTGATAAGAAGTTGAAGGGGTGGGGCTCGGGGGCTGTGTGTAGCTGTGTATGGGGGTGTTTGAGTGAGAAAGGCGAGCCAACAAGTAAAAGCACAGCCCCCTTCATTATCGACGCATTGTGCCGACAACATCAAAGAGCCAATCCAGACACTGAAGTCAAGAGGACTTAGTGAGTAAAGGCATCAGCATGCTTCAGTTCGGCTGACGTCTAGCTGAACTTGGCCAATTGTACCGTTTGTCCATTTTGAGACGCCGTAGACAGAATGTGCTTCCTGAAAATAGTCAGAATGAATCCAAAATAACTCAAGAAATAGGTCACAAATTTTTACGTTTTTGACAAGGAGATCTTACTCGTGCAATTTTTCATCGAACTAAGATGTTTGGTGCAGTATTTCTCAATGAAAAAATGTGCATGAAAATGAGTCCTCTCTTGTTCAATGACAAGAAATCCCTACTGTTGACCAAACGCTGACGAAGGGGCGTAGACTTCGGCTCTGAACTTCAGTTTGCCTCTCTGAAAAAATGTGGGTGCCCGAACAGCCGACAAAAACCCACCGAAGTCTAAAACTAACAGAAATGTCACAAAATGTAGTCCTAATATATGCATCAACTCTTCTGAACTGTTTTGGCTGGGAAGCACGCAGACGTCTTTAGTTGTTAGTCAGACACTCTGAGAAATAATAACATGAGATGGGCGCACACACACACCTCACCTTCCTTCCCTCCCTCCTCCCCTTCACTCTCACTCCCTAACTCACTCCCTATAGGCAGGCACTCTCCCTCTATCTCCCATATTGCTGAGTTTTCACACGTTCTCAGTGAGGTGAGAGGGGAATGAAAAGGAGAGGTAATTGTGAAGGGCTTTAGTGAAATTGTATGATGGGGAGAAGCTTTCAGCTTTCCCTCTATCCTCCTCTCTCACGCTCTTTGTTCTTTCCCTCATCCCTCTGTTCTCTAGGGGGAGTCTTCCCTCTCTCTTTGGGGAAGGCATCCTTCCCTGTTGTGTCAATTTGTCACACACACACACACACACTCACACTCACACACACACACACACACACACACACACACACACACACACACACACACACACACACACACACACACACACACACACACACACACACACACACACACACGCTCCATTATGATTGAATGGGACTTGAAGGGTTGGAGCCGGAAATCCGTCCTAATTTGAACATGACATGGTGTAGACGAGTAATAATGTCATCATATCGATGTCCTCTGGCGCCATAACTATGACCCTTCAAAACATCCACACACAGAGGGAGAACTGAAGGGAGAAAGAGAGAAAGAGAGGGAGAGAGAGCGTGAGAGCGACATCAGAGGGAAGGAAAGGTAAGAGACAGAGAGATTGCCATCAAGATAACACTGTTTATGTTTTTTTTTAAATTAAAAAGATGGATGGCTCAGAAATACAAAACAGAAGACAAGACAAAACACAGAGCCTATGATGATTCACAACCTCATACACACACACACACACACACACACACACACACACACACACACACACACACACACACACACACACACACACACACACACACACACACACACACACACACACACACACACACACACACACACCATAATTGTATTATCATTTGTTATCATCTCCAACTCATAAAATATGTGTTTGTTCCTATGCCACCCAGGCAGATCATAATTGGCCCAGCAGGAGATACAGAAACACACACACTTGCGCACACTTACAAAAACACACACACACAATAATACTAATGGAATTTCCCCGGGGCTTAATAGTGGATGGAGAAAGGTGTGTAAACAGAGACTGAGGAGAGCTTTGGATGGGGAGAGATTTTGTCTCTGCCTGTCTGCCTGTCTCCATCTCCGCAGATTGGAGCCCAGGAAAGACGATGGGAGAGAGAGGGAGTGGGAGAAGAAGAGAAAGAAAGAGAGAGCCACAACAGAGTTACAACCGCTGTTGAGGATACAGACACACAGGCTCCTCAGAAAGAGACAGAGAGCGAAACAGAGACAGACAGACACACTGACAGAAACTTCCTGAGAGAATGACAGACAAGACACTGGAGTTGAACTGAACACTGAACCCCCTGTGTGGAAGCCCAGCAAGAAAGACATTCACAGGGGAAAGGCCTAGATAGGTTTATCTGTGTCTCACATGATCTCAGGAGACACACAAACACCCATCATACACAGACGAAGATCAGCTCATTAGCCAACCTTAACAAGAGTCTCACCTTCACATGACTTCTCTTTCAAATCTGTTAAGGGGCTTGGGCTGTTGCACTTAAACACGCAGAGTTTTGATTTTAAAGCATTGTTGTTATCAGTAATCTTGTACCTATAAACCTGAATAACACTGTTAGCACTGAGCCCTAGCAGGAAGCCCACTGTGGGCAGCTCTCCTTGTACTATTAGCTCACATGTAAATCTCACTGACATGTCTACCTTTGATAAGCATCCCAGGAAAGCACAAAAAATGTACCAGCAACCCAGAAAAGGGCTAAAACTAGCCCTCATTAACATATGTAGCCTGAGAAACAGGGTTCATCAAATCGCTAATATGCTAACATCCGACAACATTCATATACTGGTTATCTCTGAAACTCACTTAGATTATTCATTTGATGGCACAACGGTAGAAGAGACAGGAAGGGCAACGGGGGTGGTGTTGCTGTATATATATTCAGGGTGGTATTCCTGTAAAGCTTAGAGAGGATCTCATGTCAAACACTGTCGAAGTAATATGGCTACAGGTTCACCTGCCTCACCTAAGGCCTATTCCTGAGGGACGGTGCGATAGACAGTGCTCGACTTGGGCCGGAGCTGTCTGGAATGCCGTACTGGCACTTCACATTTTTGGGAAATTGCGTACCAGCTCCTCTATAAAAAATAAAGTAAGCTATCGCTGGCCCAGATTCACACACAGAGGCAAAAAAAGGTTGATCAAAGCAGAATGCTTAATTGAATAGCAATGGAGAGTGGGCATTCATTTTCCAATTCTGCTTTGTTCACGTTCATCTGTGAATCGGTGGGTGACAGTAGAATGTACGAGATTGCACAGATTGAAAATGTGCCAGCCTGAATGGCATGATGAGCTGTTCTAAGTTGTCAAATGAGGGTTTGGAAGGTCATGAAAAGTCATGGAAATGAGTTTCATAATTTTCGTTAATGTCATTGATGAAAGCACACTTTAAAATATGAAACTAAATAACAGCCATTATCGGACTGATCCTTCGGTGCATGTCTGTGGTGCTGTGCGTGTGTACCAGTGCGAGTGGCCCGTTACCCGAGGAGAGAGAGCGGGACATTTCAGCAGCAGATATACAATCATGTCAGACAGACTAGTTAGACCACCGATTCAAAGCATAACTTGTAATCGTTATCTCGCTAGTTAAATATAGCCAACTAAGCATTCATTTCATTGTCGCCTTTCCACCGGCACTGTAGAGCCTAAACAAATCTGCACCGTTGGAAGGCTGGGATTCCCCTCTACTAACCCTCTAGTCCAAACACAGTCTAAATCAAATCAAACTTTATTTGCCACATGCGCCAAATATAACAAGTGGAGACTTTAAAGTGAAATTCTTACTTACAAGCCCTTAAACTTCTGGCCCTTCTTTGGACACTGCGTTAACAAACCTCCGGACGAGCTTCAATGCCATACAACACTCCTTCTGTGACCTCCAACTGCTTTTAAATGCAAGTACAACTAAATGCAACCGATCGCTGCCCGCACCTGCCTGCCCGTCTAGCATCACTACTCTGGACGGTTCTGACTTAGAATATATGGACAACTACAATTACCTAGGTGTCTGGCTAGACTGTAAACTCTCCTTCCAGACTCACATTAAGCATCTCCAATCCAAAATTAAATCTAGAATCGGCTTCCTATTTCGCAACAAGTTATCCTTCACTCATGCTGCCAAACATACCCTCGTAAAACTGACTATCCTACCAATCCTTGATTTCGGCGATGTCATTTACAAAATAGCCTCCGACACTCTACTCAGCAAATTGGATGTAATCAATCACAGTGCCATCCGTTTGTCACCAAAGCCCCATATACTACCCACCGCTGTGACCTGTATGCTCTCGTTGGCTGGCGCTCGCTTCATATTCGTCGCCAAACTTACTGGCTCCAGGTTATCTATAAGTCTTTTCTTTTCTTTTCTATCTCAGCTCACTGGTCACCATAGCAGCACACACCCGTAGCACGCGCTCCAGCAGGTATATTTCACTGGTCATCCCCAAAGCCAACTCCTCCTTTGGCCGCCTTTTCTTCCAGTTCTCTGCTGCCAATGACTGCAACGAATTGCAAAATTCAATGAAGCTGGAGTCATATCTCCCTCACTAACTTTAAGCATCAGCTGTCAGAGCAGCTTACATATCATTGCACCTGTACACAGCCCATCTGTAAATAGCCCACCCAACTACCTCATCCCCCTATTGTTATTTTTTTGTTGCTCCTTTGCACCCCAGTATCTCTACTTGCACATTCATCTTCTGCACATCTATCACTCCAGTGTTTAATTGCTCAATTGTAATTATTTCGCCAATATGGCCTATTTATTGCCTTACCTCCCTAATCGTACTATATTTGCACACACTGTATATACATTTTTCTATTGTGTTATTAACTGTACTTTTGTTTATCCAATGTGTATCTCTGTGTTGTTTGTGTCGCACTGCTTTGCTTTATCTTGGCCAGGTCGCAGTTGTAAATGAGAACTTGTTCTCAACTGGTCTACCTGGTTAAAGAAAGGTCAAATTAAAAAAATTAAAAATTAAAACCAACAGTGCAGTTCAAGAAGAAGAAAATATTTACCAAGTAGGCTGAAATCAAAAAAATAATAAAAACACAATAAGAATAACGAGTATATACAGGGGGCACCGGTACCGTGTCAGTGTGCAGGGGTACAGGCTAGTTGAGGTAATCTGTACATGTAAGAGGGGGCGAAGTGACTATGCATAGGTAATAACAAACAAACAGTAAGTAGCAGCAGTGGCCAACAGAGGGGTCAATGTAAATTGTCCAGTGGCAATTTTTATGAATTGTTCAGCAGTCTAATGGCTTGGGGGTAGAAGCTGTGGAGGAGCCTTTTGGTCCAAGACTTGGCACTCCGGTACCGCTTGCCGTGCGGTAGCAGAGAAAACAGTCTATAACTTGGGTGACTGGAATCTCTGACAATTTTATGTGCTCCTGCTAATGTGTGAAATACAGTGTAGATGTTGTTAATGTTGTAAATGACTACTGTAGCTGGAAACGGCAGATTTTTTATGGAATATCTACATAGGCGTACAGAGGCCCATTATCAGCAACCATCACTCCTGTGTTCCAATGTCAGCTAATCCAAGTTTATAATTTTAAATGATCATTAGAAAACCCTTTTGCAATTATATTAGCAAAGCTGAAAACTGTTGTCCTGATTAAAGAAGCAATAAAACTGACCTGCTTTAGACTAGTTGAGTATCTGGAGCATCAGCATTTGTGGGTTTGATTACAGGCTCAAAAAACTATTTAGGGATGAATCAGTCAGCTGGTATTCTGTCTATAATGGAGTAGCCAGCACAGGCACCGGATCGCAACCCTTTTGATCTGTTGGGGGAGCAGCTTGACCGTAAGAAGTGCCCATAAAGCCAATCCAAAGTGTGGGAGGTGCTTCAGGAGGCATGGGGTGAAATCTCTTGAGATTCCCTCAACAAATTGGCAACTAGAATGCCAAAGGTCTGCAAGGCCGTAATTGCTGCAAATGGAGGATTCTTTGACAAAAGCAAAGTAAGCGAAGCGAAGGACACAATCACTATTTCAATTAAAAATCTATATTCATAACCTTGTCAATGTCTTGACTATATTTCCTATTCATTTTGCAACACTTTTGCAACTCATATGGAAATGTGGAAAACAAGGACATACGGAAAACAAGAACATTTCTAAATGACCCCAAACCTTTGAACGTTATATAAAAAAATGATTGGATGAAACATTGAATATGGCATTAATGCTAATGGCCACTACATGGCACACGATAGTAAAACAAATACAATTATTCTGAGAGATAAGAAAGATCAGGCAACTTTTTAAATTCATTTTTGTTTGTATTTATCAAATTTTTTAGGCACTAAACGATCTTCATATATACAGTTGATGTTGGAAGTTTACATACACTTAGGTTGGAGACATTAAAACTCGTTTTTTAACAACTCCATAAATTTCTTTTAAACAAACTATAGTTTTGGCAAGTCGGTTAGGACATCTACTTTGTGCATGACACAAGTTGTTTTTCCAACAATTGTTTACAGGCAGATTATTTCACTTATAATTCACTGTATCACAATTCCAGTGGGTCAGAAGTTTACATACACTAAGTCGACTGCCTTTAAACAGCTTGGAAAATTCCAGAAAATTATGTCATGGCTTTAGAAGCTTCTAATAGGCCAATTAACATAATTTGAGTCAATTGGAGATGTACTTGTGCATGTATTTCAAGGCCTACCTTCAAACTCAGTGCCTCTTTGCTTGACATCATGGGTAAATCAAAAGAAATCAGCCAAGACACCAAGAAAAACAATTGGAGACCTCCACAAGTCTGGTTCATCCTTGGGCGCAATTTCCAAATGCCTGAGGGTACCACGTTCATCTGTACAAACAATAGTATGCAAGTATAAACACCATGGGACCACGCCGTCGTCATACCGCTGAGGAAGGAGACGCGTTCTGAGATGAACGTACTGTGGTATGAAAAGTGCAAATCAATCCCAGAACAACAGCAAAGGACCTTGTGAAGATGCTGGAGGAAGCAGGTACATAAGTATCTATATCCACAGTAAAACAAGTCTTATATCGACATAACCTGAAAGACCGCTCTTCAAGGAAGAAGCCACTGCTCCAAAACCGCCATAAAAAAGCCAGACTATGGTTTGCAGCTGCACATGAGGACAAAGATTGTACTTTTTGGAGAAATGTCCTCCGGTCTGATGAAACAAAAATAGAACTGTTTGGCAATCATGGCCATCGTTATGTTTGGAGGAAAAAGGGGGATGCTTGCAAGCCAAAGAACACCATCCCAACCGTGAAGAACGGGGGTGGCAGCATCATGTTGTGAGGGCTTTGCTGCAGGAGGGACTGGTACACTTCACAAAATAGATGGCATCATGAGGCGGGAATATTATGTGGATATATTGAAGCAACATCTCAAGACATCAGTCAGGAAGTTAAAGGTATGTATGACCCAAGTTAAACAACTTAAAGGCAATGCTACCAAATACTAATTGAGTGTATGTAAACTTCTGACCCACTGACCCCCATGTGATGAAAGAAATAAAAGCTGAAATAAATCATTCTCTCTACTATTATTCGGACATTTCACATTCTCAAAATAAAGTGGTGATCCTAACTAACCTAATATAGGGAATTCTTCCTAGGATTAAATGTCAGGAATTGTGAAAAACTGAGTTTAAATGTATTTGGCTAAGGTGTATGTAAACTTCCGTCTTGAACTGTACTTCCATCAGTGGAGGCCCCTCAGAGGAGGAAGAGGAGGACCATCCTCCTCAGTGAATTTCAAAAAATTTAAATTGTAAATATTTTAAAAGTTATACTTTTTAGATAAAACTATACTAAATATATTCACGTCACCAAATAATTGATTTAAACACACTGTTTTGCAAGGTCTACAGTAGCCTCAACAGCACTCTGTAGGATAGTGTAGCCAGAGTACAGCTAGCTTCCTTCCTCCTCTGGGTACATTGACTTCAATACAAAACCTAGAAAGCTTGGTTCTCACCCCTTCCATAGACTTGCACAGTAATTATGACAACTTCAAGAGGACGTACTCCAACTTATCAGAGCTCTTGCAGTATGAACTGACGTGTTGTCTACCCAATCAAAGGATCAGCAAATTAATCTAGTACTGAAAGTATAAGCTACAGCTAGCTAGCTATAGGCGTCACTACAGACAACAGAGGTCTTTTACCATAGTGAATCAGACAAAAATGGAGCCTACCCTTTGCCAATTGGCTTCTTTGCATATTCAAGCCTGTCTCAAAATACAACACTGCCCTTTTAAGGCTCTCCTGGAGGATGGTTGGCCACTCTTGGTAGCCTATAAAATATTGCAATAATACAGTTAGGCTACAACCAAATACTTTTTGTCTTTATAAAATAATTCCCTCCAGGGCCCGAAATTAAGGGCGTCCCATCGTCCCTGGGCCAACCAAAAATATGTCTACAGTTCCAAATAGACTCTTCTAGGACGACAGATTCCAAATTCATACAACCACTGCACAATAATGTTTTTTTGAATCAATGAGTCTGATGCAAAAGGTCAGACCATTTCACTTTAAATGTTGATTAAGTTGTATTTCTTCCTATTATAAGCTCAACAATGCGCACATGGCTGTAGGCTACATGCAAATGTTTCAAAAGGCAATTAGCGGGAAAACACTGTTCTAAAAAAGGCCACTGCACACACAGGCAGTTAGAAATGAAGAAAGAGAGGGGATATAAACATGCATCAACTAGCCTGGGTTAGGCCTGCTAATATGACTAGGATTATGCCTTTGACTGCTGGACAATAAAATAACGTTGATTTGAAAACCAATAAAACATGAAAAAAAAAATGCTGGTTTCAATGTCCTATTAAGTGTTGATAAAATATTTCTCTTAACATTTCTGTGGTCGTGTTTTGGCTAGGCTACTTTGGAACAAAGACATGCTTCATAAAATGACAGAAAACTTCCAGGTTTTAAATAATTAAGTTTATGGTTAAATAGTTTCAAAATGCCGAGCGCTGCCCTGCGGCCGCGCAGATTCAAGGTGGGTAATGTGCAGTGTAAAACAGGCACTGTCCTGTTAAACAGGTCTTGTGACCATTTGATCCGAATGAACCGTGCCTCGACGTGGTCGACAGAACCAAGTCTTTAGGCATTAATGTTGACTCTCATTACATTGTATTTGTCAGACATGACATGTGTCAGCCTGTAATTTATGTCATTAAAAGTCTCATTAAAGTTTGGCTACATTTTCTGGCGCAAACATCAACAACATGCACATCAATCTCTCCTGGATCAAAGTAGAGGAGAGACTGACTGCCTCGCTACTGGCCTTTGTGAGAGGTACTGACGTGTTAATAGTACCGAACAGCGCGTTCAATCGTTAAAACACAGCTCAGACGCTGATACATACCCCACAAGACATGTCCCCAGGGGTCTCTTCACAGTCCCCATGTCTCGAACAGACTATTAGGAAAAGCACTACTACATAGAGCCATGGCTAAATTCAACTATTCCACCTCAGGTAACAAGCTGGAAAATCAGACTGAAGAACCGCCCCAGATAAAACAACACCTACTGTACAACACCTACTGTGAAGAGACACACACACACATACACACATGTTTGTTTTACTATCCTAGTGGGGACCAAACCATTGATTCCCATTCAAAATCCTATTTTCCCTAAACCCTAACACTAACCCTTAACATAACCCTTACCTCAATGCTGATCCCAAACCCCTAATCCGAATTCTGGTCCCCACAAAGATAACAAAAAACAAACAAACACACACACTAAAACACACAATCTGCACACACCCACACATTATTCTTAGTCATGTAATGTAGCATTGTAATATTGTAATGTAATAATTGAGCAATGTAAATAATGCACAACGTTTGGACCACAGGAAGAGTAGTTGCTGCCTTGGCAACCGCTAATTGGGATCTGGTGGCCTAGTGGTTAGAGCACTGGCAACTGAAAGATCGAATCCCCGAGCTGACAAGGTTAAAATTTGTCGTTCTGCCCCTGAACAAGGCAGTTAACCCACTGTTCCTAAACTGTTCCTAAACTGTCATTGGAATTTGTTCTTAAGTGACTTGCCTAGTGAAATAGAAATTATTTCATTTTTTTTAAATAAAATACTAAATATGCAGGCACACATTAATAACCTGAAAATGTCATGGCATTAAAAGCTGGTCTACTGCCAATACACTTTGGCTAATGATCATTGTGTGACTGTGGTAACGTACAGAAACTCAAGTCCTTTTGTTCTCCCAATCTCCAATCTCTCACCATCAAATTCCAACCGCAAGAATTTTCTTCGGTCATCAACAATACCATGTATTTTCCCCTCCAAGCCGACATCGCCAAAAGGCTCTCAAGGAACTTCTCTGGGCTATGTACAAATTAGAAACCGCATATCCTGAGGCAGCATTTACTGTAGCTCGCATTTCATCGACTCAGACACGAGACGTATGTAGCAGGGACACCAGAAAATTACGGATTATAAAGGGATGATGTGTGTATTTAAAAAAAAAGTAAAATATTCCTAGGTATTACTGCACTGTTGAAGCTAGAAACACAAGCATTTCACTGCACTTGCGATAACATCTGCAAATCTGTGTACGCAATCAATAAACTTCACATGTGTGTTAGTATGTATCCATGGTGATGGCGGAGTGTGTAAACAACAAGTCTTCAACTCCAGGACTCATACGTTGACATGGGCTGCATCCAAAATAGCACCCTGTTCCATATATAGTGCACTATTTTTGACCAGTGCCTATAGAGCTCTCGTCAAAAGTAGTGCACGATATAGGAATAGGGTGCTATTTGGGACGTAGTTATGGCATTTAGCTGTGTCCAGTCCCCATGCCCCTGGCCACTGATATAGGGTAAGCTATGCTTCATCAACCTCATGGATAAGGTTAAGGTCTGGGTTAAGGTAATCTGATCATTCACACTCAATATTTACACACACACAGTCATTCACACACACACACACACACACACACACACACACACACACACACACACACACACACACACACACACACACACACACACACACACACACACACACACACACACACACACACACACACACACACACACACACACACACACACACACACACACACACACACACACACACACACACACACACACACACACACACACACACACACACACCTGTAGTATAGTCCTGGAAGCACAGTCCAGCAGAGTCTAGCCAAACCTACCAGAGTTAATGGTAAACAAGTAAACAAGCAGAGTAAGAAGAGGTGATTGGACAGTAATCACTGATGGACTCAGAGTGGATTTCCCCCTCTGTCTGACATGGTGGCTGAAACTCCTTGACCCTCCTGGAACCAGCACACACTCTCACAGATATCACACAGAGGCCTGTTCTATAAGTGTCTGGTCCATCTGCTCCAGCCTAGCTCAGCCAATAAAAGGCTTGAGATTAGTCCAGATCTGATTGGCTGGAGCACTTTAACGGTCAGGCTGGTCCTCTTGTCTACCAAAGCCCCTTTGGGTCTAATCTTGTCCGGCTCAGACTTAGACTAGACTGGGGCTAAACCCCATTCCCTCTAGTCCCAACACTCACTATCAATTAGCATATTTATGTACGGATCCTGACCGCTCCTGACCCCCCGGTCTGAGTGTGACCTGTCTGTGTGTGTGTGTAAGTACCTGACCCCTAGCCTCCTGACCTCTGACCCCTAGTTAGTGTGACCTGTCTCTGTGGGAGTTAGGTGACCTGTCTGTCTGATGTTAAAGGACAGATGATGTCAGAAGGGAGAATAAACTCAGTGGTGTCCAGAAACGAGGGAAAGACTACAGGGTAGAGCATGGTGATATAGACGAAATAGCCATACTTCGATAAATTGCTTCAATTGATGTGATTAATGATAAATAGCATTAATAACATTAATATGCACCACACAATTATCCTTTAAACTACCACAACTAGTTTGATGTTTGTAGCCAACAATTGCCCATTAAACAATCACACATAATACCAGACGTATTCATTTAAAACGTCACATTTCTCTAGTATAGGGTACGTATTGTATTAAACGATTTCAGCAAAATGCCGGCAATAACTGATCGCAATGGTCATCGATAATTTTCGGTTTATAGTCTATTATAGTCTATTATAGTCTATTAGTCTATTTAGCCCTATTACAGGGTTAAAAAAAACGTCACTAGGGGGTTACGTTGGCCTGGTCAGTCCTCCACATGTGACCAGGACATTCAGACTGGCCTGGCAGACTGGCCTGGCAGACTGGCCTGGCAGACTGGCCTGGCAGAGAGAGGTAAAGGGAGGAGGCCAGGAAGAGCGAGCTCTGTTCACTAGCCATAAACAGGAGAAAAAGATGTGAAACGGTTTCATTCCGCTCTGTGTCAACGGGATTGGGACATTCGTTTTTACGGGGTCACACTCGTGACATGTCCCCACCTGTACATGACATGACACAGTAGGCTGTTTGGGCTAACAAAACACACAACCGCCAAACAAAACACACACTCACATCTGCCTACGGGTGGGCCCGTCAAATCTTTGGTTGAGTCTCCATCGTTAGTCAGTGTGACATGAACAATGAGTCGAGAGAGAGTGAGAAAGTGCGAGAGAGAGACAGAGAGAGAGAGAGAGAGAGAGAGAGAGAGAGAGAGAGAGAGTGATTGAGTGAGCAAGTGTGAGATAAAGAGAGAGAGAGATCCAAAAGCCATCTCCCTCAGTGTTTGGCGAGTGAGCAGAAGCAAGGGAACATAAACAGAGGCCACACCCTGGAGGCCTGGAGGAGTGTGGTGATCAAATAAACACTCCAGCAGAGCAGGATACCCCGCTGAGGCTGAAGCAGCAGGCTGGGGAGAGGCTCTGGCACTGAGGCAGCAGGTTGGGGAGAGGCTCTGGCACTGAGGGAGTATTTGTGTGAGTGTGTGCGGGGGTAGGACGCCTTCGAGATCTGAAACTGGATGAGATGATGAGAGAGGGGGTGAACATGTTCTCGTCTATTATTCTGATACAGTAGGGTCATAGATACACAACACACACGTATCTTCAAATCAGTCTGAAACACACACACACCAATTAGAGAGGGACCGATGTCACCATAGCAAGCACGTCTCCACTCCATCACCATGTCATAGCAGTGACTTCCTCGGATATTTAAAACACCTCGCGAGACGTCGCTCCCCCACGTGACTTTCTCCACAGCAACACACGCCAAATCTCCACACAGCACGCCAACGGGACAAGTTGAGCTTAGAACCGAGGCAACTGACATCATCATCACCAACATCATCATGCCTTCTATTGTTGTTCCATAGTTGATGAAATCTATTGCTGTCGAGACATGTTGAGCACCTGACCTTGCTTCAGAATGCTCCAGACATGAGGTAAGCAGGAAGTTATGTTCATAACGACAAATGAATCCACCCGCTAGAATATTGTACTGAGACCTTTCTTATGTCTTCACTTGCTCATCTCACTGTATATCTTAAACTCATAGGCAAGTTCTCTGCATTTGAGGCTACTAAGCCAATGAAACTGCTCCACGAGATTCTTGACATGTTTATCAAGCTCAGACTCCATGTCCTCTGCTACTCTGTCATAGCCTCTCTTTATCAAGCTCAGACTCCATGTCCTCTGCTACTCTGTCATAGCCTCTCTTTATCAAGCTCAGACTCCATGTCCTATGCTACTCTGTCATAGCCTCTCTTTATTAAGCTCAGACTCCATGTCCTCTGCTACTCTGTCATAGCCTCTCTTTATCAAGCTCAGACTCCATGTCCTCTGCTACTCTGTCATAGCCTCTCTTTATCAAGCTCAGACTCCATGTCCTCTGCTACTCTGTCATAGCCTCTCTTTATCAAGCTCAGACTCCATGTCCTCTGCTACTCTGTCATAGCCTCTCTTTCTCAAGCTCAGACTCCATGTCCTCTGCTACTCTGTCATAGCCTCTCTTTATCAAGCTGAGACTCCATGTCCTCTGCTACTCTGTAATAGCCTCTCTTTATCAAGCTCAGGCTCCATGTCCTCTGATACTCTGTCATAGCCTCTCTTTATCAAGCTCAGACTCCATAACCTCTGCTACTCTGTCATAGCCTCTCTTTCTCAAGCTCAGACTCCATGTCCTCTGATACTCTGTCATAGCCTCTCTTTATCAAGCTCAGACTCCAAGTCCTCTGCTACTCTGTCATAGCCTCTCTTTATCAAGCTCAGACTCCATGTCCTCTGCTACTCTGTCATAGCCTCTCTTTATCAAGCTCAGACTCCATGTCCTCTGCTACTCTGTCATAGCCTCTCTTTATTAAGCTCAGACTCCATGTCCTCTGCTACTCTGTCATAGCCTCTCTTTCTCAAGCTCAGACTCCATGTCCTCTGCTACTCTGTCATAGCCTCTCTTTATCAAGCTCAGACTCCATGTCCTCTGCTACTCTGTCATAGCCTCTCTTTATCAAGCTCAGACTCCATGTCCTCTGATACTCTGTCATAGCCTCTCTTTATCAAGCTCAGACTCCATGTCCTCTGCTACTCTGTCATAGCCTCTCTTTATCAAGCTCAGACTCCATAACCTCTGCTACTCTGTCATAGCCTCTCTTTATCAAGCTCAGACTCCATGTCCTCTGCTACTCTGTCATAGCCTCTCTTTATCAAGCTCAGACTCCATGTCCTCTGCTACTCTGTCATAGCCTCTCTTTATCAAGCTGAGTCTCCATGTCCTCTGCTACTCTGTCAAAGCCTCTCTTTATCAAGCTCAGACTCCATAACCTCTGCTACTCTGTAATAGCCTCTCTTTATCAAGCTCAGACTCCATGTCCTCTGCTACTCTGTCATAGCCTCTCTTTATCAAGCTGAGACTCCATGTCCTTTGCTACTCTGTAATAGCCTCTCTTTATCAAGCTCAGACTCCATGTCCTCTGCTACTCTGTCATAGCCTCTCTTTATCAAGCTGAGACTCCATGTCCTCTGCTACTCTGTAATAGCCTCTCTTTATCAAGCTCAGACTCCATGTCCTCTGCTACTCTGTAATAGCCTCTCTTTATCAAGCTCAGACTCCATGTCCTCTGCTACTCTGTCATAGCCTCTCTTTATCAAGCTCAGACTCCATAACCTCTGCTACTCTGTCATAGCCTCTCTTTATCAAGCTCAGACTCCATGTCCTCTGCTACTCTGTCATAGCCTCTCTTTCTCAAGCTCAGACTCTGTGTCCTCTGCTACTCTGTCATAGCCTCTCTTTATCAAGCTCAGACTCCATGTCCTCTGCTACTCTTGTCATAGCCTCTCTTTATCAAGCTCAGACTCCATGTCCTCTGATACTCTGTCATAGCCTCTCTTTATCAAGCTCAGACTCCATGTCCTCTGCTACTCTGTCATAGCCTCTCTTTATCAAGCTCAGACTCCATGTCCTCTGCTACTCTGTCATAGCCTCTCTTTATCAAGCTCAGACTCCATGTCCTCTGCTACTCTGTCATAGCCTCTCTTTATCAAGCTCAGACCGCAAGTCCTCTGCTACTTTGTCATAGCCTCTCTTTATCAAGCTGAGACTCCATGTCCTCTGCTACTCTGTCATAGCCTCTCTTTATCAAGCTCAGACTCCATGTCCTCTGCTACTCTGTCATAGCCTCTCTTTATCAAGCTCAGACTCCATGTCCTCTGATACTCTGTCATAGCCTCTCTTTATCAAGCTGAGACTCCATGTCCTCTGATACTCTGTCATAGCCTCTCTTTATCAAGCTGAGACTCCATGTCCTCTGATACTCTGTCATAGCCTCTCTTTATCAAGCTCAGACTCCAAGTCCTCTGCTACTTTGTCATAGCCTCTCTTTATCAAGCTCAGACTCCATGTCCTCTGCTACTCTGTCATAGCCTCTCTTTATCAAGCTCAGACTCCATGTCCTCTGATACTCTGTCATAGCCTCTCTTTATCAAGCTGAGACTCCATGTCCTCTGATACTCTGTCATAGCCTCTCTTTATCAAGCTCAGACTCCATGTCCTCTGCTACTCTGTCATAGCCTCTCTTTATCAAGCTCAGACTCCATGTCCTCTGATACTCTGTCATAGCCTCTCTTTATCAAGCTGAGGCTCCATGTCCTCTGATACTCTGTCATAGCCTCTCTTTATCAAGCTCAGACTCCATGTCCTCTGCTACTCTGTCATAGCCTCTCTTTATCAAGCTGAGACTCCATGTCCTCTGCTACTCTGTCATAGCCTCTCTTTATCAAGCTGAGACTCCATGTCCTCTGCTACTCTGTCATAGCCTCTCTTTATCAAGCTGAGACTCCATGTCCTCTGCTACTCTGTCATAGCCTCTCTTTATCAAGCTCAGACTCCATAACCTCTGCTACTCTGTCATAGCCTCTCTTTATCAAGCTGAGACTCTATGTCCTCTGCTACTCTGTCATAGCCTCTCTTTATCAAGCTCAGACTCCGTGTCCTCTGCTACTCTGTCATAGCCTCTCTTTCTCAAGCTCAGACTCCATGTCCTCTGCTACTCTGTCATAGCCTCTCTTTCTCAAGCTCAGACTCCATGTCCTCTGCTACTCTGTCATAGCCTCTCTTTATCAAGCTCAGACTCCATGTCCTCTGCTACTCTGTCATAGCCTCTCTTTATCAAGCTCAGACTCCATGTCCTCTGCTACTCTGTCATAGCCTCTTTCAGACAGGTACATATTAATGTCTTTATTGTCAATGTACCTCTTCAGGGTCCTTCAGTCTGTTTTTTCCTCCCTTGCTGCTGCTTCCCTTCTCTCACTTCCTTGGCTGCTCTTTCAAGAACCTCAAGGGTGGCTAGACTCCTACGTGTTTTACTAGACTATCTTGAGTTCATATGCATGACACATTGCAAAAATACTCTGCATAGTATGCCATTGGTTCAACTTACCCCAAGGCAAACATTTTGACTATATTAGCCCACACAGCTACAAGGATGTCCTTCCATGCTAGGTTGAGGACCTCATATTGAAGCTTATAGAGACCCTAAATTATGTATCAAAGTAATACTTTGTTTTAGATTCAAGGATCATGAAACCTATAACAATACATTCATTTCAGTTGGTGAAAATCTGTTTTTAGGACCTAACTTGCTAATCACTTTTTCCACGTGATTTCTTCCATCAGACTCCATGAAATGATGAACTCTTCCTAAATATTTGGTCACATGATACATTTTGTGTATTGTTTCCTAGAAACAAGCGGTGGCTCAACTAACCCTTTGGCTCAACCTGACCCACTCTCACGTACTTGCATATATCATGCACACATATTTCCATGAAGGAGTCCAACAAACCACTGGTATCCGAACAACAACCATATAAAACAAAACTGGCCAGCATAATGCCTATGCACACAGTACATTGTCTTATAAAACAAAACTGGCCAGCATAATGCCTATGCACACAGTACATTGTCTTATAAAACAAATTGCATGGTACACAAATTCCTGCAGCACCAAAAACATTCAGAACCGCTCGCCAGTAGACTCTGCGGGATAGCACTGGAGGTTTACAGAGAAAAATCTGTCCGTTTAGGAAATTTCAAATGACATTGCAATTACCAGTCACCCCAATCGGAGAGGACAAGGCTGGGGGGGCTGGACCGGAGCTGGCCTTGCTTGGCCCAGTAAAAGCCCCTCTGGCAGCCGAACTAGCCCCTCAGGCAGACTTGCCAACCATCCATCCATCTACTGCTGCCCTCAGAGAAAGCCAAGCAGGCAGAAAGTGGCACAGTAGACAGACTTCCGCTCATAAACTACTGCAGCCCAGAGGCTCAGAGGCCCAGAGGGTACCAGAGGGTCAGAGGGTACCAGAGGTCACATAACTTTCAGAAATCTGCATTTTCAAACTGCAGACCATAAAAAAACCTGCCTTATAAACCATTTTACCTGCGTTTTATATTGAAGTTCAACCATGGTGTTTTGCTTCAATAGAATGATAAGGGGTGTGATACTATAGTTTTAGTTAACACAAAATACATTAGTGCAACCAACAAATTTGCCGGAAAATAGTTCTCATCAGATGACAACCGAAATGCAATGCTATTTGGCTAGCAGCCACACATAGCTAAGTAAATTAGCTTTCGGTGAAAAAGCAAGGTATTTTTTGCAAAAAACTATGCATGGCCTTCATATTTCTCATGTTTAGGGCCTCTCGAGTTGTCTAAGGCGCTTGAGACGTCACTACAGACCCGGGATTAATCCCAGGCTGTGTCACAGCCGGCCGTGACCGGGAGACCCATTAGGCAGCGCACAATTGGCCCAGCATCGTCCAGGCTATGGGAGGGTTTGGCCGGCCGGGATGGCCTTGTCCCATCGCGCTCTTCTGACTCCTTTGTGGCATGCCAGATGCCTGCAAGCTGACTCTAAACGCCAGTTGTACGGTGTTTCCTCTGACACATTGTTGTGGCTTCGGGGTTAAGTGAGCAGTATGTCAAGAAAAGGTGCTGCTTGGCAGGGTCATTTTGGAGGACGCTCTCAACCTTCGCCTCTCCCGAGTCTGTATGGGAGTTACAGCGATGGGACAAGACTGTAACTACCAATTGGATATCACAAAGTTGGGGAGATAAAGGGGTTGCCAGCTACATGTCCTAATGTTTTTCTTGAAGTTAATCTTGCATTTTAACTTGCTACCGAAGAAAAACCACACAGGAGGAAAGTACCGGAGAAAAGTAGCCTTCACAGATCAGTCAGAGTGCTTTCTGGTGATCCAATGACAAGGGCAAAGATATTTAATCCAAGTGGAGAAGTGCAACTGAAGCACATAATTTGTCCTTTTACATTCATGATTTGGAGTGAACCTTGACTGAAGCCGAGCAGAATTAACAAAAATAAGTATTTTAGATCTGCGTTTATAAAACGCAGCAATATTTTTTTTCTGCATTTTAGCTTTCCTTTTCTGCGTGAAAAAAGCAGAGTCCTCCATTAACTCCCTCTGCTATACCTTCCCTAGTCTCCAGGCTCTCACTGCCTCTCCACAATACATATAACTGCCAACATTACCTACCCACCACCCATTCCACTCTCTACCCTCGCTAGTCTACCTCTCCACAACCCAGCTACTGCCAAAACCACTGAGGGGAAAATAAGATAGCTGTGCCATCTGGACCAATCAAAAACTAGCCAGAGCAAGAGTCAGGAACTAGAGCTGGAGCCAGCAACAGTGGCCCAAGAGGATTGGAAGAAAAACATTTGAATGAATTCCTCAACAAATATATATATATATTTTTACAAATAACTATCAAAACAAATAAAACTGTTTGGTTTTCAACTGTTTATGCTGGTGGAAAATATAGACAAGTTCAACTGTATGTCAGCAAAGAGATTTGTTTACAGGCCTCATCCAAGCACTATGAAGTAGCTTTCTCTGTTCCATTTCTTTTCTTGTGGTTTAGGGCGGTGACGTTTTGTCCAAATTGGTTTACAAACGGAAAGAGATCCTCTATCTCTAACCTGGTTAAAACCCCGTACCTGTCCCACTATCACTCCATTCCCTAAAAGGCCTTCCCATCCCATCCCACTTTCCCCCCTCTCCTTACCCTGGAAGGCAGTGGCGTGGCCGGAGATGAGGTACTTCAGCTCGAAGCTGTAGGAGCGAACATTCTGGAGGGTCTCTCGTCTCACCGCCTCCTGGTAGCTCTCCTCCATCTTGCGGGTGCAGCAGGACGGGCCCTGGTGCTTACACACCAAAAGGTCCACATCTGATGGGACAGAGGGGGAGAGAGGACAGGGTTAGGTCTATATTTGATTGATTTTATTTCTGTGTCATACACTGCATAGCCCTTATGGGCTTATAAGATGCTATTTGTGCACAAAATACAAAAAACTAAATGACATTTAACGAATCATAACAAAGTACAGCTTTCGATTACCTTGTCACATTAGAATACAAAAACAATACACATATCCTTCTTCTTCTCTTCTAAAAAAATAAATTGAGCCATATCGAAAGCCTTTCTGAAAAGAAATTCTAGCCTTTGTTCATCATGCAGCCAGAACACTTCAGGGTGAGCATTTTTACTGCAGTGGGCTAAATCAGGGTCCAAAATATAAATAATATTCCGCCCATGAGGCCACCATAGGGCCATTTGTTCATTTGACTGCAGGAAAGTTTTTACAAAACAGAACATGTCTCACATCACCACATCAGCAGTGTTTCCCAACTCTGGTCTTACACCTATTCTACTTGTCAACCAATCATCAAGCCCTTGACAAGTTGAATCAGGTGTTTTTGTCCGGGGCTACAACAACAACGGTGTGCAGTCGGGGGGGGGGGGGTACTGGAGGACTGGACTCTATGGTGAAGTGAGCGCTCGGCTCCCCTCATCACTGTGCTCTCTCTCTGTCACGGCCTGCTGCCAACTCGGGCACATTCATTATTTCATTATGGGTGCTGTGAGGCAGATCCTACTTAGTTTCTCAAGGAGAGGCTGTGCAGTCTTGCTCTACCTGTGTCCATTCAAATAGAACAGGTTAAGCCTAATTCAGAGGCACATTTTTGGGCTTTGTTGCTACAGCAATTATTGACTGGATATGGTGTATCATATGGCAACTTCATCCATTGGACCACCAAGACCTGAAACAAAAGTACACTTTAAGTACTTCAACCTGCCTTGTCTTCTGCTGATCTCATGCCCTTACAACTAACTACCACAAGGTCCCTATTTACAGACAGTAATATACTGTATAGATAGAGTGCTTTCAGAAAGTATTCAGACCCCTTGACTTTTTCCACATTTTGTTATGTTGCAGCCTTATTCTAAAATGGATTAAATTGTTTTTTTCCCCCACATCAATCTACACCCCATCATGACAAAGCAAAACAGTTTTTTAGAAATGTTTAAAAAAGTAATGAAAAAACAAAAAATGGAAATATCACATTTACATAAGTATTCAGACCCTTTACTCAGTACTTTGGTGAAGCACCTTTAGCAGCGATTATAGCCTCGAGTCTTCTTGGGTATGACGCTACAAGTTTGGCACACCTGTATTTTGGGAGTTTCTCTCATTTTTCTCTGCAGATCCTCTCAAGCTCTGTCATGTTGGATGGAGAGCATCGCCGCACAGCTATTTTCAGGTCTCTCCAGAGATGTCTGAATGGATTCAAGTCCGGGCTCTGGCTGGGCAACTCAATGAAATTCAGTGACTTGTCCCGAAGCCACTCCTACGTTGTTTTGGCTGTATGCTTAGTGTTGTTGTCCTATTGGAAGGTGACTTAAACTATACATTCATGTACATAATACCTAAGCAGTGCTCCCGCACATTGGCTTACCGGGCTATCTGCATTGTGTCCCACCACCCGCCAACCCCTCTTTTTACGCTTCTGCTACTCCCTGTTCATTATATATGCATAGTCACTTTAACGATACCTACATGTACATACTACCTCAATAAGCCTGACTAACAGGTGTCTGTATAAAGCCTTGCTACTCTTTTTTCAATCCTGTCTCGGAACTCTATGGAAAATTCCTTCGACCTCTTGGCTTGATTTTTGCTCTGACATGCACTGTCAACTGTGGGACCTTGTATAGACAGGTGTGTGCCTTTCCAAATCATGTCCAATCAATTGAATTTACCACAGGTGGACTCCATTCAAGTTGTAGAAACATCTCAAGGATGATCAATGGAAACAGGATGCACCTGAGCTCAATTTAGAGCCTCATAAAGAAGGGTCTGAATACTTATGTGAATAAGGTATTTCTGTTTTTTATTTTTAATACATTTGCAAAAAGTTCTAAAAACCTGTTTTCGCTTTGTCATTATGGCGTATTGATGACGGGAGGAAATGATTTCATCAATTTTAGAAGGCTGTAACGTAAACAAAATTTGGAGAAAGGAAAGTGGTCTGAATACTTTCCGAATGCACTGTACAACCTGAGCATAGAAAAAGAGGAGAGAGAATGAGAGAAAGTATATAAGATTATGTAGAATTTCATACATGCTGAGCTTACCACTAAAAACACAAGCTCTGCTTGGAGTATAAATAGTACTGGTGAATATGTGTTAGATCATATAGCCTATGCAAGCACACGCAGACACACACACACACACACACACACACACACAATGTGAGTCACGTTGGGACTTTTACATCACTCTATAAACTGGACTCACACTAGACATAATATCTTGGCCCATAATAAACCACATAAAGAGTAATCTAATACGATCTAATATGAACCTGAGTGAGGCTCAATCAAGCACCATGACATCAACGCAGTTCCCACATCAGTCAGTCCACCCTGTCATGACATGCTGCCTGACACCCTCCTCTACCACTCTCATACTGTCAGTTCCATATATAAACACGGCCATGACATCACCGAGGCTGGCCACAGTTAGCAGAACGTGTAATATTGAAACTCTCCCCCTCTGCCGTTCCCCTCTTCGCTGCCCCACACCCCCTCGTCCCCCTTGCTGTCCCCCACCACCCTCGTCCCCTCCAGCCAAGTGCTCATAAGGCTGTGCCCTGATACGATAACTCATTTTGGGGGTTGGTTGAAGAGGTGAGGGGAGTGGGGGGCAGGTGGTGTGGGCCTATACGTCAGGCCTAGAGCTTCCCTAGTCCAAATCCACCCCTGAAACACAATAGGGTTGCACTTGTCTCATTCCCTCTCTCGTTCATTTGTTTGACATGTCCCTAGCGCCACATGGGTCCACTGAGTCCCCATCTTTTCCAATCACCTAGGAATGGAGTCACGACTGGGCTGACCTCCACACGTCTCTCCCTCTATCTATCTGACTGTCTCCCTCCTTTTTCTTCTGTCCCAGAACACCCTTCCTTCTTATGTCTGGTTCTTTTTCCCCACCTGTTCTCTGTCTCAGACTGCCCCTCTGCCTTCATCTGTTTTCTCCGTCTGTCTCCAGGCCCTTGTTCTGGGCTCCAAGCCCTGTTTATATGTGTTGCTGACCCTCTATCCTAGACCTCTCGCACTCTGTTCCTGACCCCATCTCGCCTTCTGTCTCTTTCCCAGAACCCTTCACCATGCTCTTCTCTCTATGCCCCTGACCCTTTCGCTCCTGGCTGGCTCACCACTCTGTTTATCTCCAATATGAAACTAATATCCAGGCCACAGACTCACAGTGGAATCCAGCTTGGCCTCCCAGTCCTTCATGTCTAGCGACGGGGGAGAAAGAGATACCCATAAAGACTTTGGCAGCCACAGCCACCAACAGCCGCTATCAGGACAGGTCGACAGTGTCCGGAATATTCCAGAACATTGATTATAACCAAGGTCTTATCTATGTTGTCCATACGGTGGGTAGATTGCTGTTATGGACTTTATTGAACGCTGATGAGAAGAACCAGTATGTTGTGGGGTGAAGTAACGAACAGATTGTTGCAAGTCCTTTAATATTGGACAGGTCTTGCAATTCGCAAAGAGGCCAACGTCAAAGGGAGCTGAACAATAGCAAGTGATTCACAGCCTACTGAAGTGACCTTTGCTAATCCTCCCTTTGTGTAAACGTAATATCTGAGACACACTGTAGTACGAACAAAAGCTTGAAAGCACTGCAATCTCTAGGATGTTGAATCTAAGATATAGTCAGTTACTATGATACATTTCCTCTCAACAAAATATTTTCCTTTCAACAAAAGCATGGTACATTTTTTTTACGGTAACAGCCATCGTAGCTCATGGTCTCGATGTGGCTTACGTCCCTTATAGTGCAAAACTCCTGGCCCTTATACAACAATGCTTTAGTCTCTTGCAGGGTATCCCTACAGTCCCTTAGCACTAATGTAATTTGATACAGATCCAAAAGAGTTGGTGGGGCAAGGACCAACTCCACAGGTCCTGGTGGTAAATTAGCGATTAGTGTGTGCGCCACTCCGCTCGTTCTGCCTGGCCAGACATTCACACACAGCTCAGAGTGCCGAGTCAGAATGTCAACCTAGCCCTTTAATTCCATAATTGGCCTCAGGTGACAAATACCTCCGGACTAATTGGGCGTATTAAGCCACTGCTCATTCACGAAGTCTCAACTTGTTGGCCATAATTACTTCCGCCACGTCTCAGTGCCCTTGGGTACCCTGTGGGTAAAAATGGGAGAAAGTCTTGATGGTAGAAACGCGCCCTTGGTTTTGCAGCCAGACTTCCTTAAAATACATCACAGGCACAATTTGCTTGCATCACACATCTAGTCAATAAGGCGTGGACATTTCGTTTTGAGTGGAAATGTTGTTTTGATTTGGATAGGTTACTGGCGGGGAGGGCGGCGAATTCCTGACGCTGCCGTTTGGATATGTTTTCCAATGAGCAGGAATAACTTTGTGGGAAAGCAGGTCATTAATGCAGGAGTTTAGTCCTCTACATATTGCTGCCTCTCTCTCTCTCTCTACTAGACTCTTCCACCTCAGGAAGCGCTGTCCTTTTGAAGTCGTCCCATCCAGTGAACCTGCAGGATATTTACACTGTATTGATTTGCTGTGCTTGGGCGGGACCGTGTTTAAAGAAAACACGGCTCAAAGGGGGCTTTGCCGCATACCTGCATTTTTGGACGGCCCTGAATCGCGCCTGGAATGTTAGGCTTTTCCAGGCATTTGAGCTGGCAGTGCCCACAGTGACTGGCGCAGGGGTCCAGAGACAGAGGCCAGGGGGCCGGGCAGGCTTGGATGTGGTTCAGACGGGTTGGGGCCAAGGGGCACCTGGGGCTTGGTAGACTGTTGGGTTGTTGGATGTGGGGGCGCTAGAGGTCTAGTGGATTATTGGATTTGGGTGCAAAGAGGTTGAGGGCAGGGTTATGGGCCACTGGGGGCAGTTGGATGTGGGTTAGAGGATTGAGAAGGGGGGGGGGGGGCAGAGGGGCTCAAGTAGAGGGGCCACTTGAGGCTTAGTGGACTGGTGGAATTGTGGATGTGGGGGTAGAGGGTTTGAGGACAGAGTCGGAGGGAACTAGGGAATGTTGGATGTGGGTCAAAGGAGTTGAGGGTTGAGGGGCAATAGGGGATAGGGGACTGGGTTGTTGGATGTGGAGGCTGAGAGGTTTGCGAAGAGGGTGCTTTAAAACAGTTAGAGGGTTTAGCTTCAGCCACAGGCCTTGCCTATCTAAAGCACTCTGACTGTCTGCCCAAACAGCTGTTTGACTGACCATGGCCTCATGAAAAAGTACTACTGAATTACTACTCATCACTACTACACAAGATCTACACAAAACCTACTGGTTTTACTACTTGATTGCTACTGAGATGTGTAGTTAACCAGTAGTGATTTATGTCATTTTTTTAAGTAGTAATGAGTGATAAATTGGGACGTTTCACTACTGGTGAACAAATCACTACATAAGTCTCCCTTAATGACTAGTGTGTAACTACTGAGCTTTTGGCTATCTACTACTTAAAACCTACACATACGTACACAATTCCTACATGTTCACTATTGAATTACTATATAATGCCAACATGTTACTGCTGTATGCCTACTCAATTACTACTGTGTCTGTGTAGTCTGTGTGGTGTTATGTCACTACTGATCACTACTGAATTGCTCCTGATCATTTTCATTTCCTACATAATTACTATTTCCACAGAATTACTATTGAAACTCACATATTTACTACTGTTTGCCTCTTCAAAATCACTATTGGCATCTTCTTGTTTCACTACTGTGTCACTACTAGACTATTGCACATGTTAATTCCTAAAGTTTCTAACTGCAGTTATATCATCAAACAATAACTAATACGTTTATACAAACTGTGAGGGAAAAATCTCGTTAAACTTCTTTAAGCTTGTGAAAATCGGAAAAGTGTAGAACAACCTCTTTAATGTTGTTCTAAATGGCTGTTGCTGTGGGGGTGTTGTCACGTGAAAGGTCTAGGCCAGCTGTCACAAGCTACAATCTTATCCATATGTAGCTTCCCATTTTCGAAGAAACAAGAACAAGATGTTCTTTAGAAAATGAGAACTGAGAATTGGGTTTGATCTCATACTATTAGCTGAATACAATGTCAGTTTCACGTGTGCTCCCTCTCCGGCCTCCAGGTCACTAGTCTGCACATTATGGCGCACACCCGTCACCATAGTTGCACGCACCTGCACGTCATCAGACTCACCTGGACTCCATCACTTCCCTGATTACCTTCCCTATATTTATGTCACTCCCTTTGGTTCCTTCCCCAAGCGTTATTGTTTCTGTTTCTGTGTCATGTCTGTGCGTTGTTCGTGTTTATTGTTTTGTATTTATATGCGTTTATTTATTAAAACACTCACTCCCTGAACTTGCTTCCCGACTCTCAGCGCACTCGTTTCAGAATGACGCCTAACTAAGGGAAGCATCTGGGAGTGTTTTTTGTTTTTTTGTTTCGGTGGGAATGACGTCGGGTCCGGGAGCCGCTACAGGTGGATCGCCAGGCTCTCATGCCTTCACCGGATCGCCAGGCTCCCCTGCTACAGCTGGCTCGTCAGGCTCTCATGCCTTCACCGGATCGCCAGGCTCCCCTGCTACAGCTGGCTCGTCAGGCTCTCATGTCTTTACCGGATCGCCAGGCTCCCCTGCTACTGCTGGCTCGTCAGGCTCTCATGCCTTCACCGGATCGCCAGGCTCCCCTGCTTCCACCGGATCATCAGGCTCTCATGCCTCAGCCGGATCACCAGGCTCCCCTGCCTCAGCCAGTCTGTCAAGGTCCCGCGCATCAGCAGGGGTGACCGGTTCTGCCCCTGACCCCCGAGATCGTCTCTTTGGTTGGCATCCTGCGGCTGGAGCCGAACGTGCCTCCTGGGATGGGGAACTGTCACGTATACGCTCTCCGGCACTCTAGTTCGCGAGGCTCCCGCGTTTCAGCCGGACTGACAGGTAACCCGCGTCTCAGCAGAGGTTACCGGTCCGCTCCTAATCCCCGGGATCATCATTTTGTTCGCCGTCCTGCAGCCGGAGCCACGCGTCGGGGAGGGGGTACTGTCACGTGTGCTCCCTCTCCGGCCTCTAGGTCACCAGGCTGCTCATTATGTTGCACACCTGTCACCATCGTTACGCGCACCTGCGTGTCATCTGTGTGTCGCCTGGACTCCATCACATCCCTGATTACCTTCCCTATATATGTCACTCCCTTTGGTTCCTTCCCCAGTTGTCATTGTTTCTGTGTCATGGCTGTGCGATGTTCGTATTTCTTGTTTTGTATTTAGTTGTGTTTATTTATTGAAACACTCACTCCCTGAACTTGCTTCCCGACTCTCAGCGCACTCGTTACAGTCAGCAAAGGCCACCTCGTCATAACCCTAATCTTCTTTTGACACACACACATAGCAACCGTTACAAACTGCTTGAGAGATGTGAGGTGTAGGTGATGGTAAGCTATAATCACGTGTTATATCGTTCCATTAGAATACTTGGCTATATAAGCTGAGACCCAACGCCATTCGTTGGGCTCTTAACACTCCATCTGATTTATTAACCTCTCCATTATTGCAATTGTTATTAAATAAAGATGATTGTTTGAAGAAATGACAGTCTCTTTCACTCACATTTTTATTATTATTAAAATAATTACATATTAAATGACATATTTGTACTTTTTTGTTAATCCCTTTGAGGACTTGTCTTCATTCAGCTTTGACATAACTATCTTCAGATCCTCTTTTTAGTTTCAGACACATTTCTGCATCTTTTAACCTTTTAGAAAATAAAGACAAGCTCAAAAGACAACCAATTATAAGCCATTGTCAATCATCTGCTAACAGAAATCGCGTAAGACAACACAGAAAAAAACTCCCGTCTTATGTCGAGGGCCTCCTTGGCAACAGGTGAAAAGAGGTAAGTAGAATGGGTAAGTATACTAATATGAACATACTGTACATTTGCATACAAACACACAAGACCGCTAGCATGACAAGAACAGAGGTTACATAGTTACATTTCAATGGGGCTAGCGCCTAAACACAAGACCATGTTGGCTAGCAACCTTTTTGATGTGGCAAAAAGTTATATATTTTTTTATTTTTTTATTCAACCTTCACTTAACTAGGTAGGCTAGTTGAGAAGAAGTTCTCATTTACAACTGCGACCTGGCCAAGATAAAGCAAAGCAGTGCGACATACAACAACACAGAGTTACACATGGAATAAACAAACATACAGTCAATAACACAATAGAAAAAGTCTATATACAGTGTGTGCAAATGAGGTAAGATAAGGGAGGTAAGGCAATAAATGGGCGATAGTGGTGAAATAATTACAATTTAGCAATTAAACACTGGAGTGATAAATGTGCAGAAGATGAATGTGCAAGTAGAGATACTGGGGTGTAAATGAGCGAAAAAATTAATAAAATAAATAACAGTATGGGGATGAGGTAGTTGTATGGGCTATTTACAGATGGGCTATGTACAGGTGCAGTAATCTGTGAGCAGCTCTGACAGCTGGTGCTTAAAGTTAGTGAGGGAGATATGACTCCAGCTTCAGTGATTTTTGCAATTCATTCCAGTCATTGCAGCAGAGAACTGGAAGGAACGGCGGCCAAAGGGGGAATTGGCTTTTGGGGTGACCAGTGAAATATACCTGCTGGAGCACGTGCTATGGGTGGGTGCTGCTATGGTGACCAGTGAGCTGAGATAAAGTGGGGCTTTACCTAGCAAAGACTTATAGATAATCTGGAGCCAGTAAGTTTGGCGGTGAATATGAAGCGAGGGCCAGCCAACGAGAGCATACAGGTCACAGCGGTGGGTAGTATATGGGGCTTTGGTGACAAAATGGATGGCACTGTGATAGACTGCATCCAATTTGCTGAGTAGTGTGTTGGAGGCTATTTTGTAAATGACATCACCGAAGTCAAGGGTTGGCAGGATAGTCAGTTTTACAAGGATATGTTTGGCAGCATGAGTGAAGGATGCTTTGTTGCGAAATAGGAAGCCGATTCTAGATTCAATTTTGGATTGGAGGTGCTTAATGTGAGTCTGGAAGGAGAGTTTACAGTCTAACCAGACACCTAGGTCCACATATTCTAAGTCAGAACCGTTCAGAGTAGTGATGCTGGACAGGCGGGCAGGTGCGGGCAGCAATCGGTTGAAGAGCATGCATTTAGTTTTACTTGCATTTAAGAGCAGTTGGAGGTCACGGAAGGAGAGTTGTATGGCATTGAAGCTTGTCTGGAGGTTAGTTAACACAGTGTCCAAAGAAGGGCCAGAAGTATACATAATGGTGTCGTCTGCGTAGAGTTGGATCAGAGAATCACCAGCATCAAGAGCGACATCATTGATGTATACAGAGAAAAGAGTCGGCCCGAAAATTGAACCCTGTGGCACCCCCATAGAGACTGCCAGAGGTCCGGACAACAGGCCCTCCGATTTGACACACTGAATTCTGTCTGAGAAGTAGTTGGTGAACCAGGCGAGGCAGTCATTTGAGAAACCAAGGCTGTTGAGTCTGCCGATAAGAATGTGGTGATTGACAGAGTCGAAAGTCTTAGCCAGGTCGATGAATAAAGCTGCACAGTATTGTCTCTTATCGATGGCTGTTATGATATCATTTAGGACCTTGAACGTGGCTGAGGTCCACCCATGACCAGCTCGGAAACCAGATTGCATAGCGGAGAAGGTACGGTGGGATTCTAAATGGTCTGGGATCTGTTTGATAACTTGGCTTTAGAAGATCTTAGAAAGGCAGGGTAGGATAGATATAGGTCTGTAGCAGTTTGGGTCTAGAGTGTCTCCCCCTTTGAAGAGGGGGATGACCGCGACAGCTTTCCAATCTTTGGGGATCTCAGACGATACGAAAGAGGTTGAATAGGCTAGTAATAGGGGTTGCAACAATTCCTGTTGATAATTTTAGAAAGAGAGGGTCCAGATTGTCTAGCCCGGCTGATTTGTAGGGGTCCAGATTTTGCAGTTTTTTCAGAACATCTGCTATCTGGATTTGGATGAAGGAGAAATGGGGAGGCTTGGGAAAGTTGCTGTGGGGGGTGCAGGGCTGTTAACCGGGGTAGGGGTAGCCAGGTGGAAAGCATGACCAGCCGTAGACGTGGATTTATCGGTGGTGACAGTGTTTCCTAGCCCCAGTGTGTAGTGGGAAGCTGGGAGGAGGTGCTCATATAGACTTTGCAGTGTCCCAGAACCTTTTGGAGTTTGTGCTACAGGATGCAAATGTATGTTTCAAAATGCTAGCCTTTGCTTTCCTAACTGCCTGTGTATATTGGTTCCTAACTTCCCTGAAAAGTTGCATATCGCGGGGGCTATTCGATGCTAATGTAGTACGCCACAGGATGTTTTTGTGCTGGTCAAGGGCAGTCAGGTCTGGAGTGAACAAAGGGCTATATCTGTTCCTGGTTCTACATTTTTTGAAAGGGGCATGCTTATTTAAGATGGTGAGGAAAGCACTTTTAAAGAATAACCAGGCATCCTCTACTGACGAAATGAGGTCAATATCCTTACAGGATACCTAGGCCAGGTCGATTAGAAAGGCCTGCTTGCTGAAGTGTTTTAGGGAGCGTTTGACAGTGATGAGGGATGGACGTTTTACGGACGCAGGCAATGAGGCAGTGAACGCTGAGATCCTGGTTGAAGACAGCAGAGGTGTATTTGGAGGACAGGTTGGTTAGGATGTTATCTATGAGGGTGCCCGTGTTTACGGATTTGGGGTTGTACCTGGTAGGTACATTGATAATTTGTGTGAGATTGAGGTCATCAAGCTTAGATTGTAGGATGGCCTGGGTGTTAAGCATGTCCCAGTTTAGGTCACCTAACAGCACGAGCTCTGAAGATAGATGGGGAGCAATCAATTCACATATGGTGTCCAGGGCACAGCTGGGGGCAGAAGGTGGACTATAGCAAGCGGCAACGGTGAGAGACTTGTTTCTGGAAAGGTGGATTTTTAAAAGTAGAAGCTCAAATTGTTTGGACACAGACCTGGATAGTAAGACAGAACTCTGCAGGCTATCTCTGCAGTAGATTGCAACTCCGCCCCCTTTGGCAGTTCTATCATGTCGGAAAATGTTATAGTTAGTGATGGAAATTTCAGGGTTTTTGGTGGCCTTCCTAAGCCAGGACATCCGGGTTGGCAGAGTGTGCTAAAGCAGTGAATTAAACAAAGGGAGGATGGAGGAGGCTTCTAATGTTAACATGCATGAAACCAAGGCTTTCACGGTTACAGAAGTCAACAAATGAGAGCACCTGGGGAATGAGAGTGGAGCTAGGCACTGCAGGGCCTGGATTAACCTCTACATCACCAGAGGAACAGAGGAGGAGTAGTATAAGGGTACGGCTAAAGGCTATAAGGACTGGTTGTGTAGTACATTTGTGAACAGAGAGTAAGAGGAGCAGGTTTCTGGGCGCGGCAGAATAGATTCAAGGCATAATGTACAGACAAAGGTGTGGTAGGATGTGAATACAGTGGAGATAAACCTAGGCATTGAGTGACGATGAGAGAGGTATTGTCTCTAAAGACAACATTTAAACCAGGTGAGGTCACTGCATGTGTGGGAGTTGGAACAAACGGGTTAGCTAAGACATATTGAGCAGGGCTGGAGGCTCTACAGTGAAATAAGACAATAATCACTAACGAAAACCGCAATGGACAAAAAATATTGCCATTAGGGAGAGGCATGCGTAGCTGAGTGACCATAGGGTCCAGTGAATAGCTAGGCGGGCTGCAGACACGGCGTTTCACACCGCTAGCGGGCCGGGGCTAGCCCAAGGGCCTTAGAGGGACGTTGCGACGGAAGAAGTTTATTGTAGCCCCCTCGTGCGGTTACGTCGGCAGGCCAGTCGTGATGGATCAGCAGGGCTCCATGTAGTAAAAGGTTCCAGGCCAATTGGCAAAATAGGTATAGTAGCCCAAGAATTTGGCTGATGGACCTCTTCAGCTAACAGTCCGATATGCTCTAGACAGCTAGTGGGCCGCGGCTAGCAGATGGGCAATCAGGGAACGTCGCGACGGAGGAGCCTGTTGAAAAACTCCCTCGGGCGGATTACGTCGGTAGTCCAGTCGTGATGAATCGGCGGGGCTCCGTATCGGCAGTAAAAGGGGTCCAGGCCAATTGGCAAAATAGGTATTGTATCCCAAGGAGTGGCTGATGGACCTCTTCAGCTAGCCGGGAGATGGGCCTAGCATAGGCTAGCTCCAGGCTAATTGGTGCTTGCTTTGGGACAGAGACATTATCCAGGAGTAGCCACTCGGATAGCAGCTAGCTAGCTGCGATGATCCAGGTGAAAAGGTTCAGAGCTTGCGGTAGGAATCCGGAGATATGGAGAAGAAGAAGTCAGATATGCTCTGGGTTGAATCGCGCTGTGCAGACTGGCAGGAGTTGTCCGGGCTAAAGGTTGACTACTAGCTAGTAGCTAGTTAGCTGGCTAGCTTCTGTTGGGGGTTCCGGTTCTAAAGTTAAAAAAAATAGCAGATTCATACCACATTGGGTGAGGCGGGTTGCAGGAGAGTATGTTGAAGTTGAGGTTAAGAACATTTTTTTTAAATATATGCGAAGAAAAAGGATATAAAAAGATATATACACGGGACACGACAAGACGAAGACCAAGACGCCTGACTGCTACGCTATCTTGGATTTACGGCTATGCAACAACATGACAGTATTCATGAAAGATAAAGGAAAGTTAAACTTACAGATGGTGCCAGCATAAGGGCTGTGAAAGACAGGATGATGAAGGATGGAAGACGATTACATTCCGGATGGTCAAAAACAGTAGCTCGCTAACAACAACCAACTACTTCCTTATTTGTCTTCTGCGGTCGCGAAAAGCCAGTGTAGTCTTTTGTGACTACTTATTTACTACCAACATCAAGTAGTAAAGATCTACCTATTTACTACTGGAAACACTTTTTCCCACTGAACACTACAAAACTCTACTTGCGTATCCTGAGTAGTGCATAAACTACACATTCACTAAACAATCCCTACAAGTCTACATAGTCACTACTGCACTAAAGTGTTTGTGCAGTAATTCAGTCTGTTTTTTTTTCATAAGGTGGAGGTGCCTTACAACTGGGCTTACTCTCCCAGATGACCTGCTAGGCTCTACTGCTGACACCTACATCCTGTCATAACGCCCCTTTGGAGCAAAGGAGCATACGCAACAAAAGATCACTGCCCACCCCAGCCTTTCCATCAAATCCAGCGGTTACGACAGTGGTTATGAGAAGGCGCTTATGACAATGACACAAAAGCAAATCAACATGGTAGTCGTTGCCTGTTTGATGTTACGAAACAAGTTTAACAAAGGAAATTAACTGGCCAGTTCACACTTTAGAACAGACACCCAATAAGGTAGGGGCCTAGGTGGTATCCAATAAACCTAACGTAGCAGATGTAAAAGAATTGCCTGAAACTAGATCCCCTACATACTGGTCTTGACAAGAAGAAAACAACTGTTGGGGGGAGGTTCTGTTCTACAATGTTCAACCAATCACTCTAGGAGTGTTGGAGTGTTGCCTTGTTAACGTCCAAAAGATAAAGTCACGTCACAGGCTCTCTTTCCATTTCCCCTGCAAACTGGAGGATCCGGTTGTTGGGCACTCGGCAGAGGCTAGTATCCAATAAACACCCACCAGACCAGCCCAACTTAGACTGAAATCCAATAAGAGATCCTGAGTCTAGCCCGACTCAAGACACATTAAGCAGATTCAGAATGGGATGACACTGTTGGGAGAGGGATTAGACTATTTTTTATTTAACCTTTATTTAATTCGGCAAGTCAAATTCTTATTTACAATGACGGCCTACCAAAAGGCAAAAGGCCTCCTGCGGTTGACGGGGGCTGGGATTAACATTTTTAAAAATCATAAAATATAAATATAGGACAAAACACACATCACGACAAGAGAGACAACAAAACACTACATAAAAAGAGACCTAAGACAACAACATAGCAAGGCCAACACCAACATGGTGTCACGTCCTGACCTTAGTTCCTTTTTTATGTCTCTATTTTAGTTTGGTCGGGGCGTGAGTTGGGGTGGGCATTTGATGTTTTTGTTCTATGTTTTGTATTTCTGCTTTTGGCCTGGTATGGTTCCCAATCAGAGGCAGCTGTCAATCGTTGTCTCTGATTGAGAACCATACTTAGGTAGCCTGTGATCCCACTATGATTTGTGGGTAGTTGTTTTCTGTTTTGTGTATTCACCTGACAGAACTGTTTTGTTTCTTCCTTTCATTTTGTCATTTTGTTTTGTGTGTTCAGTCTAATAAATAATTAACATGGACACTTACCACGCTCCATATTGGTCCGATCCTTCCTACTCCTCCTCAGACAACGAAGAGATTTGTTACACATGGTAGCAACACAACATGGCAGCAGCACAACATGGTAGCAGTACAAAACATGGTACAAACATTATTGGTCACAGACAACAGCATAAAGGGAAAGGTAGAGACAACAATACATCACGCAAAGCAGCCACAACTCTCAGTTAGAGTGTCCATGATTGAGTCTTTGAATGAAGAGATTGAGATAAAACTGTCCAGTTTGAGTGTTTGTTGCAGCTCGTTCCAGTCGCTAGCTGCAGCAAACTGAAAAGACGAGCGACCCAGGGATATGGGTGCCGTGGGGACCTTTAACAGAATGTGACTGTCAGAATTGGTGATGTATGTGGAGGATGAGGGCTGCAGTAGATATCTCAGATAGGGGGGAGTGAGGCCTAAAAGGGTTTTATAAATAAGCATCAACCAGTGGGTCTTGCAATATACAGAGATGACCAGTTTACAGAGGAGTATAGAGTGCAGTGATGTGTCCTACAAGGAGCATTGGTGGCAAATCTGATGGCTGAATGGTAAATAACATCTAGCCGCTTGAGAGCAACCTTACCTGCCGATCTATAAATTATGACTCCGTAATCTAGCATGGGTAGGATGGTCATCTGAATCAGGGTTAGTTTGGCAGCTGGGGTGAAAGAGGAGCGATTAGAGGAAACCAAGTCTAGGTTTAACTTATATGTGCTGAGAGAAGGACAGTGTACCGCCTAGACATACACCCAAGTACTTGTATAAGGTGACTACCTGAAGCTCTAAACCCTAAGAGGTAGTAATCACACCTGTGGAGAGAGAGGCATTCTTCTTACCAAACCACATGACCTTTGTTTCTGCAACAGACCTGCTGAGGACATGCCAAGCGTGCCAAGTGAACAAACAATATCGCCTTTGACCAAACTACGCTGTGAAGTTATGTCTGCAGTATGTGAGATGGTAATGTGTAGCATTGGAGACACTTTCATTGAACACTTTTGAAGTGCTCCTGGATCTCCAACTCGATCTCATGGCAGTTTGTTTTGTTGCGTCGTCTTCCTACAGCCTCACATCCCCACTTTTATGAAAGATAAAGCTGTTGAGACATTTCTGGGATAATTACTGAGCAGGTGAGTAAGTCGGGGTAGAGAAAAACATACCAACGAAGACTCGGAGGCTTTATGTTGAGTACAGAGGAGGGTGTAGGGGTGGAGGGGACGTGTGTGCACAATGTGTATGCTTCATCTGTGAGGAGGCCTATTGTAACGAGCTTAAAATAACTGCAGCCAATAAAAGAGCATCGTTAGCTTTGCGTCGCTGCCAGACGCTTTTGATGTTGTAACCAGGCAAAGATGTGGCAACATGTGATAACATGCTGCGTTCCCATCCCATTCCCTTACCATAAACACATGACGTGACCCGTCTTTGTGTTGGAGAGATGCTAAACACAAGGACTTCCGATGGCTCAGTTGATAGGAACACTCGTGCTTGCAGCAACAAAGTGCAGGGTTCGAGTCCCACATGGTACCACATAGACTGAATGTGTGAGGAGACTGTAAGTTGCCTCCTCATATTACATTATCATAACTGATAATAAAAATGCAACTGTGTGTTGTGATCTGAGCAGCCTTGGTAGACCTCAAGAATGTCATTATTTGAGCCACACAGTGATGAGGGGTTTCATATCTAAACAGGCCAAGGAAGCAGCTGCCAACTGTAGTGTGTGTGTGCTTATGAATGGAGCGGCTCCACGCCTGCCCTCTAATTGATATATCTCCAAAGCGCTACATCAGCAAGCCCTCGTAATGTCGAAATGGAGCGCTTTGCGGGCGTGTTTAGGGTAATGAAATATTTTGTGTATGAAGAGAGGCCGGGTGGCGGGTGGGTGGGTTGAATAAAGAATAAACAATGCATAAAAAAATATATAAATGTCTAATTCTTGTGCAATTCATATCTATGGGCTACATTGAGGGTTTCCTTTCATTATTTTTTTTATCTGGCATTAGTGCGTAGTCTAAGCCTAAGCTTTAGGGCCTTATTGTAGCGTGCCAAATATTGTTTAAGTTTTTATGTGTTTTTTTTATTTAACTAGGCAAGTTAGTTAAGAACAAATTATTATTTACAATGACAGTCTACTCCAGCCAAACCCAGACGATGCTGGGCCAATTGTGTGCCGCCCTATGGGACTCCCAATCACGGCCGGATGTGATACAGCCTGGATTCTTGCACTGAGATGCATTGCCTTAGACTGCCGCGCTACACTCCAATTGCCAATTGCTTTTGGGAACTTGGGCAGAAAAAGATCATGTCAATCCACTGAGGAAAAAAGGACAATGTCGGATTTTAGAAAATCTTTCAAAATGGAGAGTTGAAAATAAGAAGGGAGGGCCAGAACTTTAGCCGAATGTTTGGGAAAGATTTGGTGAAGTGGTAAAAGAGGATGATAGCAGTGTCCGCTATGTTATGTGTGATGATTGTGAGGCGCTAAACAAATTCAACAGTCACAAGATGGGGACTTCGAAATGGCACGTCAAGGGAACTGCTGGCTACTGTTCAGATGGGTTAAATTAAATCTGGACACTGACACTAGGTCTGTAACCTCTCATATAGCCTAATATAATATATTAATAATTTCTTGCAGTAAAATGATACACCAAATGTACATTTGTACTCGGGAACAGGAGTGGAGAAATATTATTTCTTTCTTTAAGCATCTTGAGAGAATGAATGCACGGTTAGGGACCGTCTGTAAAGATTCTATCTTTATCAGCATCATAAAAGCTGACAGTATTTCAAACACATTAAATACGCATCCAAACCGACCTGAAATGTCTCCAGAAACATTTTCACAGCTTTTAATTTCCTTAAAAATGATGTCACGTGGAATGTAATTGCATTTTCTCTTTGGTCCCTAAATGTCTTTGCTGCACGAGAGAAGCAGAGATGAAAGAGAAAAACCTTACCAATGTCAACTAAATTGAAGCATTCATTCTGCTGATTTATGACATTATTCTGTTGAGCAAGGGATTATTTTGTATTCTAGGGCAACAAGTAATGACAGAAGAGAAGCTGCATGTACCTAATTACATTCATGTTGACTAACAAATAGCCTACCAAAATGTTGGAAATTATAAGCAGAAACATAGGCCGATCTAAAAAGGTCTGTAAAATAAATTGCTCTGTACAACACATTTTCTATTTTTGTGGATCAGGTTCGGGTGCGGGCCTCAGATTTTCACTCATAGTCGGGCGGGTGAGCAAACAAGCTGGCCCTCGCATCACTACCCCCGTATCCAATTGGCTGGCTCTAATGTTCCCCGCAGCCAGACTCCTACGGCGCTTGATGAGGAATCAGTTCACCACACGTGAATGAAACGCAGCACTGTAAACCTAAAGCAAACACAGAATTATTAAAAAAGCGAAGGTTTCGGCACTTCAAATATCAAGCGCTGCTATGCTTGGCATTTGATCTGAGAGTCTTAGTTGTACACACACACACCCTCGTATTCTCCCCCCCATCCCCTGGTCAGCACTTTGAAGAGGGAACGGGCCTGACCCAAAGCAATCTCTTCTGGACCACTCCAAATAAAAAGAAACAAACAAGACTTTAGAGCAAATATGGTTGTGTTGAATTAGCTGGGGGTAGTGGAGTTGAGGGTGAGATGGAGGAAGTGAGTGAGAGAGATAGAAAAATAGAGGGTGACCAATTAGATGGAAAACTAAAGGAGAAAAATGTAGAGCACTCAATTTAAAGGGGACAGTCAGACCTAGAGGCCTTGGTGGAAACACAGACCAGTAGACTTCTCTACAGTACAGTACAGTATGGATGGAAACACAGCAACACATGCCAGTCATTCCAATCTTATGCCTCTGCTCTCACTTTGTCCCCAATCACAAACACACATATCAGTCCAAACCTCACTCTATCCTCTAGGCCTGTCAGCTGCTGTCTATACCCTGCCTGCTGCACTTTCACTGCATGCTGTAAACGCTTGTCATGCAGCGGCTCAAATGCTTCCATTCAGACTGGTGACATCTTCACAAGGCCCAGTCCCCCTGCGTTGTCTCACAAGGGGCTTACAACCAGCTAACAGCTCTGCCTGGAAATTACATGCACCGTCCGTTGCCCGGGACGACGCCACCGCCACCAAAACAAACAAATTGAGTGGTTTGGATGCACCTCTAGGTATGTTCGACGGGAAGGCTATCTGTTGCTCTTCTCCCTGTTACAGCAAACCGAGTCAGACAACATTAAGTGGCAGTGGCCTCTACCCCTGGATGTGGCGCAGAGCGAGACACAGCCTGCCAGTGGCTGTGGTTTGCGTCCACATCGGTATTAGATGTCACATGAATCTGAGTCATCTCTGGAAGCAGCTAGTCATCTGCTCCGTTTCAAAGGACACACAACGGTTTCGAGGAGAGGGCAAGCCCGAGATCAAAACTATTTTTTTTACATTCACAATGTTCTTATTAAATTGAAATAGAATTCAATCCAGGCATGGAAACCCTGAACAGTCAGGGTTTCTCAAGACGGGAAACATTATTTCTGTTTCCCAAACTTTCCAAAGGCCTTAGAGAAATGAAGACGTTACCGCAGATATTTGAAAAATGGAATAGCTAATAAGAGCAGAATAAAGAGAAGAGAGGCTCGGTTGGCCTTGGTGATGATAACCACCTTGTCGTCTAAACATTCCTATGTGTTATTTTCACATGTGAAGGCATGAGAAGGAAAGAGGAATGAGAAGGAATGACAGACAAATGTTACCACACATATCACAAAGAGAAACAGAACCACAGGGAAGAGAAGAGAGACAGGAGTGTAGTTAGCCCTGGTGATGATACAGATGTATGATGATTTGAACGTTCAGTCCATGAAGTTGCTTGATCTGAGGTTAGGCTATTAGTTGGCCAAAATTAGGCTACATGAAAAGTGCAATACTGTTAATATACTAAACAAAACTATAAATGCAACATGTAAAGTGTTGGTCCCATGTTTCATGAGTTGAAATAAAAGATCCCAGAAATGTTCCATATTTACAAAAAGCTTATTTCGCTCAAAATGTTGTGCACAAATTGGTTTACATCCGTTATTGAGCATTTCTCCTTTGCCAAGATAATCCATCCACCTGACAGGTGTAGCATATCAAGAAGCTGATTAAAAAGCATGATCATTACACAGGTGCACCTTGTGCTGGAGACAATAAAAGACCACTATAAAATGTGCCATTTTGTAACAAAACACAATGCCACAGATGTCTCAAGTTTTGAGGGAGCGTGCAATTGGCATGCTGACTGTAGGAATGTCCAACAGAGCTGTTGCCAGATAATTGAATGTTCATTTCTCTACCATAAGGCACCTCCAACATCGTTTTAGAGAATTTGGCAGTACGTCCAACCGGCCTCTCAACCACAGACCACGTGTAACCAAGCCAGCCCAGGACCACATCTGGCTTCTTCACCTGTGGGATCGTCTGAGTGGAGAGGGGGGAGCTGAGGAGTAATTCTGTCTGTAATAAAGCCCTTTTGTGGGGAAAAATGTATTCTGATTGGCTGGGCCTGACTCCCCAGTGGGTGGACCTGGCTGCCAAGTGGGTGGGCCTGGCACCCATGGCTGCGCCCCTGCCTAATGAGTTTATTTAAATTGACTGATTTCCTTCTATGATCTGTAACTCAGCACATTGTTTTTATTTGTTGCATGTTGCGTTTATACTTTTGTTGAGTATTTAACCAACCGTGTGTTAGTGCAGGCTTTCAGTTAAAGTGTGTAAATGCCTTTCCTTCATCAAATTAAGATCCTATATATGTAAGTGCCTTGTTTCTCTCCTAGGCATCACCAGGGCTAAATATGCTGACGACCTCCTTCTGTTTATCTCCAACCCTGATACCTCATTGCCACGTGCCTTATTTGTTCTTAAAAGGTTTGGATCAATCTCAGGGTACAAGCTGAATCTAGGCAAGAGTGAGCTTTTTCCTGTAAATAAGGCTGCTTTAAAGTGCTCTTTACAAGTTTTCAGTTTAGGATTGTCCGCGATCAATTCACCTACTTGGGAGTTAAAGTGACAAGGAAATATTCAAATTTGTTTCAGGAAAACATTGTTGCTCTAGCAGACAGTTTGAAACAATCTTCTACTTTTTGGAATTCGCTACCTCTTTCTCTTATTGGAAGGATTAATGTCATTAAAATGAGTGTGTTGCCCAATTTAATTTCAATGTTTACCCATTTTTATTCCAAAATATTTTTTAATTCACTGGATCAAACATTCATGTTTTTATTTGGGATGGCAAGGTACCACGGATTGGTAGAAAACATTTACAGAAGCCTAAGGCATTGGGTGGTTTAGCTCTACCAAATTTTCAGACATACTATTGGGCTGCAAATTTCAGCGCAATATCTCCAGACTAGGAACACACCTGAATTTCCCCACAGGCCTGCGAATACAGCTATAGAGAGCATCTTGGAGCTGAACAAGCTTCCTAGGGGCGCAATTTCAGATGTATATGCAATCATTCATGACTTACAGAACCCTTCTTTGGTGCCTTTAAAGACTCGATGGGAAAAGGATTTGGGGGAGGAACTTGGGGAAGACACCTGGGAATCTGTGCTGCACAGGGTGCACTCGTCCTCTTTTAGCACTAGACACAGCCTCATTCAACTCAAGGTGGTTCACTGTATCCACTGGTCCGGGGCCAAACTAGGAAGAATATTCTCTGATTTTGATCCTACCTGTGTCTGATGTAAAACGGAACCAACCACACTGTATCATATGTTTTGGGGCTGTCACAAACTGTCAGGTTTCTGGGAATTAATATTTAAATGTTTCTCTGATATATATGACACTGTTATAGATCCGTCTCCCCTTACAGCCCTTTTTGGAGTACTGCCCATAGGTACCCCCCTTTCAAGAATCCAGTCGGACACTGTTGCTTACACAACTCTTTTAGCTAGACGGCTAATACTACAGAACTGGAAGATGGCAGCTCCCCCATCTTATAAATATTGGGGAGAGGGAGATGTGGGAGATGTGTTGTGCTCTCTGAAACTAGAATTGTTTTAATTCAATACGCGTGGGAACCCCAAACTGTTTAATGAGGCCTGGGCTCCATTCCGGTCTTACTTTAAACAGTCCATCCTCTGATAGCATTCCAATTAAAACTAAAATAAGTCTGTATTTGACTTCACTGTGACTTAAGGGTTGGATGAGCATTTCTTTGTGGGTTTTTTATTTTTGGGGGGGGGGCATTAAGGTTGATGAAGTGCTTATTGATTGTGACCTTCGGGTGCCTTATTCATCTTGCCGGGTCAGAGACTAAAATGTGAGCTTGTTTTGCCCTGTTTGTATTTTTTATTTTGTTCATGCTTACATAAAATAAAAATGATTATTATTTAAAGCATTGTAAACTTTATTTTTGGTCCAGTGGATGGTCGGTCTGTGGCCATGACTGTCTTTGAGTGGGTGCATTTCTCCACCCTTATCCCTTGACTGTTTACAGGAACAATGGTGAGGTGTCTACTCTGTCCCTGTACTACAGATTGCCTTTTAACTTGTGTAGCCTTCTGCCCGGTGTGTTTAACTTGTCTAAAGTACGGTATCTTTAAAGCACATTTTTTTTATTTGTATTTTTTCTAGTTGAGTATATTATTTATATTGTTCTGTGTTGTCGTGTGTGTAAAACTGAATAAACAGAGTATTTTATTTTTTTCATATTTTTTTTATCCACGCCTTTTGCGGCCCGGAGCGCTGCTTTGTGTCCTTCTCCCTGAGTGTGCTGCGAACTCCGAAGCGTCTCTCACTCACATGACTCTCTGTCACGTCATCGTGTATTTCTCACAGGCTACAAGTGAAGACAGACACATCAGGGACCCAACTGAGCGCGTCCTTATCGGATTCCGAGGTGCATATTGAAGATATTGGAAGAACTGTCCACATTTCCTTTTCGTCAGCCAACGACATGAGTAGGTCTAACGAACAGCAAAAGCACTAGCCTATGTCAATCTACTATCCCCCATTGTACAAAAGTCGACATATTCTAATCTGTGCGAGAAATAAATATTCCAAACATAGTCTGGGACAGTTGTGGGATGCGATAGATCCCAAATTAATACAACCACTAGCATCAACAAAAACTTGTTTTATGCAATGTGGCTGACGCAACTGATCAGAATGTTTAGCTTAAAATGTTGATAAACTATTAGACTATTTCTTCACATTATAAGCGCAGCAATGTTCCATTAGCGGAATACACCTTTATCAAAAGTGACCGCAAATGTGATTTTGCATGTAAGGCTTTTATTATAAAGGGGCATTTTTATGGTGAAATTATCTTCCCCAAACTTGAAACGCACGTGCTGCTTATGTATTCCAGTGAGGCTCTATCCCCCTTGTAAAGCGGATTCATGTGCTTCATTTTAAGAAGTTATTTGGCCACTTTAGTTGTGATACAAACCTTATCAAAACGTATAGGCCTATGGGATAGGCTACATGAGGTGTGTGACTATGAATCGAACAAGTTGCATAAAAAAATGATTGTTTCTTATGCTGAGCATCATTCACAAGAGATAATATATAATGCACAGGCTAGTATTGTCACCCATCAGACTATTCTTGACTAATCTTGTCTTTACATACACTAAATAATATATGTGTGACATTTGTTTTGATTTAGAATGAACCATTATCATACACCTGTAACAAAACAGGGGAAGCAGAAAAATGCCATCAATGCACTTAAATAGCGAATGGAGGACGCTTTTCCCCATGGTTTATTTCCATGCCAGCCAGGTAGGCTGTACTCCTGTTGTAAATATAAGCAATGTGCTTAATATTAGGAAAGTTGAGAGATAAAAATGGTAGGCCTAGCCAATAGAAAGCTGATGGGATCCTCCTCTTTTTATTAGCGGCCATCACTCTTTTCTCCCGCAATTACACAGCCTATAGAAATGTTGCGCAACATGAGCTCATGGGCTCTCATGAAGTGTTTGATTAGATTTTCGATTACATTTGCACTGATGTCAGAGTGATTAAAAGGACAATAGAGTGCTGAGTAGCAGGCAGTTAGCAAGTTTGGTAGGCTACTAATGACCAGCAGCAGCATCAGAGCTTGGAGAAGCCTAATTACAGTGACTAAATGGTCATGTGGAATTTGACTGCCTTCATAACTGGTGACCGCCGGTGTGGCGTAATCATACGGTCACCACAACAGCCCTAGGGCCGACCAAGGTCCACTGTCAACCAGGCGCCTGTGCCCAAGACATCAACTCCCTCCTGCCCACAGGTCTAGCCAACTACTCTAGTATTGGTGCCATCGTCACCCACATTGGCTTTAACTACATTCGCTTTAGGCAATCTGAGGAACTGAAGAAAGACTACAACACTCTCTTGAACACCCTTGTTGGCAAAGGGAAGAGAATAATCTTCTCTGGCCCCCTGCTGTGCTTTAGAATGGGTTCGGAACGTTACAGCCGCCCCGCTGCACTAAATGAGTTCCTGAAGAAACTTTGCAAAGACAGGAATGTCTCCTTTTGTGACAATTTTAACTTGCTGTGGGAGCAACCAACTCTCTTTAAAAGAGACGGGATTCACCCCAACCCCAGGGGTTCCAGGATTATCCACATCAACATAGCGGCCTGCGTAAGAGACTGACGGTCTGGGTTTGGTAGCACACTAGTCCTCCCTGACATAATAAGCAACAGAGGACATGGATATCGTAATATATCCCAGAGAAATATAAGTGCAGTCAATGTAAGTAACCTAATCTATGTTCCTATGTTCCTGTTCCTCGGCTCAAATATAAATGTCTACCTTGGAGCAGCCTCTCAGAATAGCACTAATAACATACAAGCAACCCAGAAAAGGACTAAAAATAGCCCATATTATTAACATATGTAGCCTGAGAAACAAGTATCATGAAATTTACAACGTACTAACATCAGAAAACATTCATATTCTGGCCATATCTGAAACACTTAGATAATTCCTTTGATGATGCAGTAGTAGTTATACATGATCATAGAATATATAGGAAAGATAGAAATGCAAATGGAGGAGGTATTGCCATGTATGTCCAGAGTCATAATCCTGTTAGGCTGAGTAAGGATCTCATGTCAGAGGATGTGGAAGTAATATGGCTACAGGTTCACCTGTCTCACCTAAAGCTTATTCTCGGAGGAAGTTTCTATAGCCCACTGAGTGCTAAAAGTCAGTATTTGGACTATATGTGTGAAATGATTGATAATGTATGTGATATCAACAGAAAGGTATTTTTTGGGAGGGGTGACCTAAATATTGACTGGTTGTCATCAAGCTGCCCACTCAAAAAGAAGCTTCAAGCTGTAACTGATGCCTGCAATCTGGTTCAGGTTATCAGTCAACCTACCAGGGTATTTACAAACAGATCAGGAACTAAATCATCCATGTGTATTGATCGCATCACATCTAATGCTGAAGAAATGTGCTCTAAAGCAGTATCCACACCCAGCAGATGTAGTGATCATAATATAATAGCCATGCCTAGAAAAACCAAAGTTCCAAAGAGTGGCCCTAAAACTGTGTATGAGCGATCATACAAGTGGTGTGTAATGATGCCACACTTGAAGAATTGGTGAAACTGCTTCTTCCGGTTTACTGATAGGCATGCGCCCATTAAGAAACTGACTGTTAGAACGGCCAATTCCTCTTGGATAGATGATGAATTTAAAAACGGTATGGCTGAGAGGGATGAGAGCAATGAGAATAGCAAATAAGTCTGACAACACAGCAGACTGGCAAACATACAGTAAATTAAGTCATCACTGAACATAAAGAAGAAGAAAAGGTACTACGGAACAAATATAAATGATAGAAAGAATGATCGTAAAAAAAAAAGAAGCTCTGCAGTACTTTAAATGAAATTCTAGGCAAAAAAGCGAACAGCTCCATTTTTCATTGAGGCAGACGGCTTGTTCATAACAAAACCCTTTGATGTTGCCAACCACTTTAATGCATTTTTTGTTGACAAGATTAACGTGTTACCAGTGTTTAGCAAACTTTTGGGAAAAAATGTGTTTGAGCAAATCCAATGTTATTTTACAGAAAACAAATGAACTACAGACTGTCAGCATGCTTATAGGAAAGGGCATGCTCAACATGCTCAGCACCGACACAAATGACTGATGATTGGCTGAAAGGAATTGGTCGTGAGAAGATTGTGGGAGCTGTTTTGTTAGAGTTCAGCTTTTGAATATCATTGATCACAACCTATAAAAAAAAACGCAGGTGTGACGGATTTTGCATCCTCTGCCTATTCGTGGATTGAGAGTTACCTATCGAATAGAACACAGAGGGTTTTCTTTAATGGAACCCTCTAACTCAAATTGGTTTGAGTACAGGTTACCGCAGGGCAGCCGGCTTAGACAATTGTTGTTTTGTTTTTACTAATGACCTTCCACTGACCTTGAATAAAGCCTGTGTGTCTATGTACTCTGACGACACAACCGTATACACGTCGGCTACGACAGTCAAATAAATCACTGACACCCTTAACATAAAGCTCCAGTCAGTTTCAGAATGGATAAACTAGCAATAGGCTGGTGCAACATATCTCATTGTTTATGGGACAAATCACTCGCTCAATGCTAAACCTCATTCAGATCTTCTATTGAATAATGTGGCGATTGAGCAAGTTGAGGAGACTAAATTGCTGGGCGTAGCCCTAGACAGCAAGCTGTCATGGTCAAAACATATCGACTCAATGGTTGCTAAAATGGGAAGAGATCTATCTGTCCATGATAAGACGTTGCTCTGCTTTCTTGACATCTCAATTGACCAGCCCGGTCCTACAGGCCCTAGTTGTGTCGCACCTGGACTACTGCCCAGTAGTGTGGTCATGTTCAGCAAAGATGGACATAGGTCAATTGCAGTTGGTCCAGAACAGAAAAGCACGGCACTGCACTTAAATTGTACACGGAGGGCGATGTCAACAACATGCACGTCAATCTCTCCTGGCTCAAATTTGAGGAGAGATTGACTGCATCACTATTGGTCTTTGTGCAAGCTGTTGATGTGTTGTAGGCACCGACCTGTCTGTTCAAGCAGTTGGCACACAGTTCAGACACTCATCGGTACAACACAAAACAAGCAATCAGAGGTCTCTTCACAGTCCCCAGTCCAGAACAGAAGCTGGGAAATGCACAGCGTTAAATAGAGTCATGACTAAACGGAACTCTCTGCCATCCCAGCTAACTCAAGCTAGCAATAAAAACAGATAAAAAAAAACAGATAAAGGAACACCTTACGGAACAACGGGGACTGTGAAAAGACATCTGCTATTTCTGAAGTGTGAGACAGAGATAATGTAATGTTATGTATATTATTTGTTGTGTTTTGTTTCCTGTTTGACCCCCAGGATCCCCAATTAGCCGCTACCAATTGGGGATCTTGGGGTTCAAACCACCAGCTCTCCCCAGGGACTGACTTTTGAATCAAATCAGCATAGCTGCTGGATACAAGCCCAAACCACAGTCTTCACCACTTGCTCCTTAAAGAGATTTGGGCCAGAGTCAGATGAACTTGTGGATACCATTATTATGTCTCTGCGTGCAGTTTGCAGGAAGTTGCTAACTAGCGCTAGCACAATTGCTGGAAGTCTATGGGTATCTGCATAGACTTCCAGTCATTACGCTAAAGTTAGTTAGCATTTGCTCACAAAGCTACCTCTAACTTCCTTAATAGTTGACACGGAGACATAAAAAAAAAAGTAGCCACGTGTTAATCGGACTATGGGGAAATAGATAATGGGAATCATTGTCATAATCCCGAAGTATCCCTTTAAGAGCACCAGATAGTTTATGCCTCAAAAAACAGATCTAGGATCAGGTTTCCTAATCTTAGTCATTATATGCTAACCAAGAAAGCTGACCGTGGACCTGTGGTGTAGCCAAACCTCTATAAGACGATAATGGCCCTACTGCTACTGTCGGCCTAATGTTCCATACAGATATGAAAGACATACGGTAGATGGTGTCCACAAGCCTATCCTGTATCAGCCTCAAACTTGCACTCAACTTCGCTTCCAATTATCTGTTTCGTATTTCTTCTGAATAGGTCCAAAAGTATCAGATCTCAACATCACACAGGCATGAAATTATTAAGAGAAATGTGACTTATGAGGAACAATCTGAGGAAAACATCAGTAACCTTGTCTCTAGAGAGGTTCTAGTCCGGTGTTTCCCAAACTCGGTCCCGGGGACCCCAAGAGGTGCACGTTTAGTTTTTTCCCTAGCGCTACATAGCTGATTCAAGTAATCAAAGCTTGATGATGAGTTAATTATTAGAATCAGCTGTGTTGTGCTAGGTACAAAAACCAAAACGTGCGCCCCTTGGGGTCCCCGGGACCGAGTTTGGGAAAAGCTGTCTATAGTCTATGAGAAACTCTCTCCTCCCTCTGGTTTTCTCCAGCTCAAAGCTTGGGCTTCAGAAGTCACATGTGTCTCACTGCTGAGCGCTCTGACAACGAAATTAGCAAAATGATTCATTAATTTCTCAAGGCAGAATGTTCGCTTGGTAAGCAGCTGGTTGGGCCTGTGAAATATTTTAATATTTTAAGATTCTAGTTATTATTCAATACTATTGCCAAGTTGATACAGAAACAATTCTCAGTAGGTTATATAATCACTCTGTAGCAGTTAGTTGCATTGCATGCTCTTACAATAAGAAATCCAAATGTTTGCGCTTTATACAGTATGGGAATTATTGATAAAGTGACAAATGTCTATAGCAAAACACCTGTTCAAAGGACCTGGAAGAACCTTCTCCTCTAGTGCAACATGTATGAGCAGATGATCCTTTTGTAGGCCTGTCTAATCAGCGAGATCACTGTATGTTGTTATAACACCATCCTGTAGCTGTTCGCCTGTCAGGGCTGAGTCAAAACCTTGGAGGTGTCTGTCAATTAGTATTCCTTTACACCGACTCTCAGCATATGACTCCTCTCAACCACGTGCGCTCTTGACATGAGCATGATGAATGACAATACCGACTGTGAATCTAAATGTCACGAACTCCTTTTCCATACCTGTGCATTTTCTTGATCGAAAGTGTTGACAAATGAGCTGTGTTACGTTAGCCTTCTGACATGCGTAACACTTCTCATGTACCTGCAGAATCGTAATTTCAATAGGCTAAACGTACAAGAGCAACAGCGTTTAGATGTGAATAGGCTACACTGAACTAACACTACTGGAAAGCAATGCAATAGAAATGCCTTTATATTTGAGTGCAAAACTATCAGTCGGCATGACTGCAATGTGCAGAACTAAATGTTAACCTAGCCTGTCACTGTTGACCCGCGGGAAAGGCAGACAGTTAGTTAGTTACCTGTTCCAGGTGTCTCCGGTACCCACTTCAGCGGACCGATTTGTCGCACCTGGAAAGCGGTCTTCACCTCATGACAGCTGTACGCGCCAACATCCTCTACTTTCAGCAGAAACAGAACTGCCAGCCAAATCCAGCAGAAGTTTACACGTGTGCATATTGCTCGGAACATTGCCGCATCTCAATCCAGGTATCAGTAGGTTAGTGTAAATCGATGATTTCACCGCCGGTTAAGAAAATGTACGACACAAATAAAATGGAGTTGTTGTTACAATTAAACGTCCATGACACGAGGTCTGCATCGGGTTCTCACATTATTGGTTTTAATGCATAAAGGCCCTTCCACACTGAGCCTATATGATCTTGTCTTGAGGAGGGGAGAGACGGTATTGTAGTAGACGAAGATTGGTAGACGTCCCACACTCAACAGGCGCTGTTAGACTGCGTGCATACTTCTCTCCCCCAAGCCATGCGCTTCTCTCCGAAGCTATGCACACGCGTTCACTCTCCCCCCACCCTCTATGATCAGAACGGGTGTCAGATATGAATAAATAATATCTAATTTTCAGGTTGGGCTATTTCATTTAATCAAAGCTTTTCTGTAGGCTATATTCCAAGTTTCACGTTTTAATGGCACGTGCACACAGTAAAATGCCTTTCTTGCAAGCTCTAACTGCAACAATGCAGTAATCAATAACAATGTAATACTAAACATAACATATGGCTTCATGATGGATTGTGCATTGACATAAAACTATATCTATTGTTCCCATATGGTCTAGACTAGAGTCTCGAGAGTCTAGGCTCATTGGTGGGTCACTGGCGATTCCTTTTAGGTCATGTTGACATTTTATTCATGTATTAGACCTGGGAAATCCATAGCCTACACTTTAGATCTGTCACACCCACAACACAACGAAGGAGACCAAAATCAAATCAAATGTTATTCGTCACGGTATAAAAGGTTAATCGAAATGCTTGTGCGCTAGCTCCCTCAACATTGAAGTACAATAAGCAATAATCAGAGTCAAATAAAAAAAATAACAAGCAGAAGAGGTAGGTAGCCCTAGTATGCTCAATAGCCTGATATGTACATAATATCGAATGGGCACACACCGGTTGAATCAACATTGTTTCCACGTCATTTCAATAAAATTAGGTTAAACCAACGTGGAATAAACGTTCATTTGACGTCTATGCCCAGTGGGTTGGATATTTATATTTGGTGTATGGCCAATATACAATGGCTAAGGGCTGTTTTTATGCACGACACAGTGCCTGGATACAGCCGTTAGCCATGGTATATTGGCCATATACCACAAACCCCCGAGGTCCTTTAAGGCTTTTATACACTGGTTACCAACTTAATTAGAACAGTAAGAAGCAATTTTGGGGCATACCGGTGGTATACAGTCTGATATACCATGGCTTTCAGCCGATCAGCATTCAGGGCTTGAACCACCCAGTTTATAAAACAGTATAGATAATGACATCCTATTTAACCCAATAAAGGGCATGGTTGATTAATTCAAAATATACATCTTTAATGGAATTCAAAGTGTCACTTGAGTTTGACAATCTGACATATCAGGCTTTATAAAACAACTTTTATAAAAACAATTTAAACAATTATTTATTATGCAAATAGGCCTATATGGTCTTAGGAATCAAATTCCAGGTGACTGAATAATATTTTGGTGAATGGTGACAGTGAAAAACTTACCCGAACACGCAGCTGTAAATGGCTATTTTGCCTGTGATTATGGGAAAAAAACTAGCTTTCTGACAACCATGCTGGAGCAAATACAGGACTGTTTAGTGTACTATACTGCCCTCAGCTGGTGAAATTGCAAAGCACACAATTTATTTTATTTAACTAGGAGTCAGTTAAGAACCAATTCTTATTTATAATGACGGGCTACCATGGACTATCCCTTTAGACCAGGGCTCCACATGAACTTTTTTCGAGACTTGTCATTCGGGCAAGTAGGACTGATTCTTTACATGTCCGAAAACTCAAGTCACTCCCCCCCCAAAAAAGCAAAAACAAACATCTGTGACACCATGGGCCAAAAAGGTGGCTTAAAATTGTGTGGTATGATGCAAGGAACCACTTCGCAAAATAACATGAATTATTATCACTGTTATTGACAATGGAATGCTGCTAGTCTCTGATACCATGTATTATATATCTCCTGCGTTGTGGCCTTGAGCAAGGCACTCAAGCCCTCACAAAGTAAAATACTGAACTGATAGGCTACTGATTAAAACACATGTGGTCCGTCAATCCTCCATCTGCAGAGCTACTGGGTGTGCAGGCTTTTGATCCAACCCTGCTCAAACACACCAGAGTCAGTTTATCAAGGTCCTGCTGAGCAGTTAATTTTATTTTATTTGTTTACAATGTGGTGTGTTCAACTGGGTTGGAACAAAAGCCTGCACATCCAATAGCTCCCGAGGACTCTCCGGGATGGTTGACCTCCCTGCAACACTACAATTACAACCAAATAGGTTTTATGTCTTTATAAAAAATGATTCCCTCATTCAATGAACCAGGGATTAAATGGCTAGGGTGGGCGAGATAGCGAACTAAGACGTGTATCTATTTGTAAGGTTAAAATATTCAGCGTTCAGGGGAGATCATGACAGCATAGGAGTTACTTCTCAATTAGGCTATTCTAAACAAAAGTTTTTTTTGACTTTGTCAGAATTACATGGCCAGTATTGAATAGAAGAGAATCCTAGCCAATTTTGAGCGCTTGAGAGACGGTTTTACAACCGGGTATGCAGCGTTGGTTTCATCAACCGTCACCCATATCAACCGTGTTGGCCATTTGCGGTTAAAAGTTATTTTAGGACATCGGACACGACATGAATACATGCTAATAGCTAAATAGTTAACTATCGAAATAACCCTGCCAAACTACACAATATGATTTGAATTGGCTATCTAGAATTGGCTATCTAGTCTGTATATCATTATTTGACCTGCTGCGCAAATGTATCTCTCTCTCTCCTCTGGCAAAAGTCCACTGGCGCACACACCATGAACTTTCCAGAATTTTCATTGATGAACAAAAATATATAACTTAGCAAATAACTCACCAGAAATTAACACAGTGCAAACGCTGTTCCTTCTGATCTCAAAAACGCATCTCTCGACGTCATGAAAGACCCCTCGTGCCTGTCAATTCCTACAATAATTGTACTCCGATATTTTTTATTTATTCATCATTCAAAATCAACAATTTGCATCCATCCCTACATCAAACATTTAACAAAACAACAGGTCTAAACAAGAAATAAATACATAACATTTAAAAATATATAATTTAAAAATAATTTTAAAAAACGACAATTCTAGTGCAATTGTATTCACTCAGAAAAAATATGATTCAGGAAGATGTCATGTTTGTTATTCACAAGGGATATTGTTTTAAGATTATTAAATTCAATCCAAAATATTTGTAATTTTGGTATAGAATTCAAAAAATGTTGTTTGTATGTATAAAGTATTTGGCAAAAATAATTGTTTAAACTCCCAATAATTTAAATTTTTCATTGCAATAGTAACATATTATATCCTTCATGTCAAAAACATGGGTAGTGTTCATAATGGTAAATCATTATTCTGCAAGGTTTTTCTATCACAGATTTACATTCATAAAATAAGTGAGTCAGATATTCACTTTCTTTTTAGCATGAAAATGCAGATATCATCAATATCTATTAGGAATCAAGGTAAGACCCAGATGCAGACTGTCAAAGTAACAATGTTTATTATAGCAACAGGGGCAGGTAACAGGTCAAGGCAGGCAGGGGTCGATAATCCAGAGTATAGGGGCAAAGGTACAGGATGGCAGGCAGGGTCAAATCCGCCATAGGTCAGTAATCAGTAATCCAGAGGTGGGCTCAGGGTCAGGACAGGCAGAGTAGTCGGGCAGGCGGGCTCTTGGTTGCAGACAACGATATGATTGGTTTTCGCAACCAGAAATTTCCTCGACTCACCGTTGGCAACGAGACACATCCTATACCTGCAAGGGGCTTTTGACTATCAACATTTTATGTAAAAAAATATATATATTGAATATATGTGCGTTAGTGATACACTTATTTGTCCAAATCAAAATAAAGGCTAAAATAAAGGCTGTTTACTGAAAGAAAAACATGCTGCAGCCTAAATCATTGAGAGAACACATGGCAGAGTAGTTTCAGGCCACCCCATCCCTGCCCTTTGAATACACTGCATGCCATGTCAATGAAACAGAACTCAGGGCTGGATGGATAAAAAGAAAGCGATAGAACAGAACAAAGTAAAAGAGAGTAAAAACCACATGACTAGAATAAAACTTCAGTATTTTATTCTTATTAACACAAAAATCAGCTGCGTTGGCCGGGAATCGAACCCGGGTCAACTGCTTGGAAGGCAGCTATGCTCACCACTATACCACCAACGCTTAGCTGAAATTAACCTCGAAGAGTTCAGTTTTTGAAAGTGACAAAATATATTCCTAACAAGCTACATGAAGAGGTTAATTTCACAGGGTGAGTCAAACAAAATATCTTATTTCGCTTGCCGGGAATCGAACCCGAGTACACAGCTCAGAAGAAAACTACGCGAAACAATCTAAATTAGCTGTAACTGTCCGCATTTGAAAGGATAAGTGAAAGAAAGCCTACGTTTTACATTACCAGATCAATTTCATTTTAATGTTAGGCTAAACAATCTTTGCATTGTAACACACACTTTGCATTATAGCACCTCTACAACCTACCATTAGCCAATTGAAGTGTTTGAATTTGATATAAAAACAATTTCGGCAGACGACAAACACCAAATAGTTCTTAACTGACTTGCCTAGTTAAATAAAGGTGTAAAAAATTATGTTGCCAACATTTTACTCTCCCGTGGGCTAAAGAGACTGTTGGTAAAACTACTGCCCCCTGTGAGGATCGAACTCACGACCTTCAGATTATGAGACTGACGCGCTACCTACTGCGCTAAGGAGGCTTCTGTTATAACTGATAATTACATCATGCAAGAATGGTCATTTCATGTACATTTCGTTGGACCGTGTACACCATGTTTAACCCATGGCGCCGGAGGGGATATCTTCTATTTTACGGGCTCCTAACCAACTGTGCTATTTTGTAATTTTGTAATTTTTTTAATGTTGTTTATAATTTATTTTGTACCACCACTTTGTCTGGAGACACAGTCCTGCTCCATGCTCTTTTAGCAGTTTTTGTCCTGTAACTCCTGGAATCCTTACTGTCCGTTAAGACAAGGCTTCCATTTGGCAGTTTTCTGAACCTCATGTCTGCTGTGAAAATAAAGGGGAAAGTTTGTATTTAATAAGCATAAATAATATACATTTTAATCAGTGAGCAGACTGGATTAATAGATTGAACAATAAAATGAAGTATATCAACTGTAGCTACTTGTGTTGTTATCTTAAGCTACTTGCTAAAGGACATTTATACCACAAACAGACACACCAGCATAAGCAAGAGCATAGGATATGGCTTGTGCCTTTTGATTCATAATTAACATGATGACCCTAGCCTATTTGATATCAAGACAGTGTTTGCCCTATAGCTATGTATAGTCCAAATAGCTACATTAAAAGAGAAAATAGGTTTGAAAAACAACTTTTTTTTCTCAAAATACACTGTTTAGATTGCTAGCTATTGTAATAAGCAAATAATAACTCCAGTTTAGTATGGAAATAGTTGGATTAACAGACTATTTTGGTCAGAGTCATCGGACGATAAACTAGCTGACGCTACTTCGATAACATGTGTTAGTGTCAAAACGCCAGTTCACTAACGCGTTAGATAACGTTACTGTAGCGACACTGTCACTCTTGATAACCGTGCTAACATATTACTGCAGCCTAATACACTGATCTTACCTGCTAGATATTCTGATCGATGATGAATGAAAACGGCAGACAACAATAATTGTAGCTAACGTTACTCCAGAAAAGAAGGATATCTCGCCAAAATAACCTGAGAGGAAATATGTTTTTCCATGGTTTTATTCTAGCTTTTAAAGGTCCCGCCATAGCTCATAGTAAACGTTACTTCAGAAAATAAAGATAACTCCCGAACAAAATTACCTGAGGAAATATATTTTTCCATGATTCTCTTCTCGAGTTTAAAGGTCCGGCCATGGCTATATCCTCATTGGTTAATTATTGATTACCTCTTGGTTGCACTGGCATCTCGGATTGGTTGGCGAGTGCAATTCTTGGTAACGTCCTGGTTGCGGACGGCAATATGATTGGTTGTCGCAACCAGAAATTTCCTCGACCCACGGTTGTCAGGGGTGCCAAGGCGGCTTGCATCAAGCTGAGTGTAATGGGTCCTAAGTGTAGCTGATGTAGAGAGTCAGGCGCATGACAGCAGATACGAGTAATCAACATACTTTTACTCAAAATGTCAAATATACACAGTAACAAATACACGCACACCATGACAGACCGAAAATACAATAAACAATCCCTCAACAAATACCACATGGGGAACAGAGGGTTAAATAATAAACAAGTAATTAGTTGAGTGAAACCAGGTGTGAAAAGACAGACAGAACAAATTGAAAATGAAAAGTGGATCGCCGGTGGTTAGAAAGCCGGTGACGTCGGCCACCGAACGCCACCCGAACAAGGAGAATGACCGACTTCGGCGGAACTCGTGACACTGAGAAACAGATTTTGAAAAAACGTTTCTGATTGGAAAATGTTGTCATATTAATATGATTAGGCTTAATATGATTGGGCAGTACAAAATAATCAAACAATTATATTTTTTGCCACTTATAGTTTAGTATAAAGTTTCTGATAATATAAATTATTATATATATTTTTTGTTACAGTACATTAGAATATACATTTCCAAATAGAAGTCAGCAAGGGACACAGCCAATTGACAATGACATTAGATAGTTAATTATACCGAATCTGAAGCCTATAAATAATATGAGGTCGAAAATAGTTGATCCGAACAATGAATTGAGGGCCCTACTTTGTTAAGTTTTCAATGTGTGGGTCTTCCCAACTGGCAGACAGCTGAGCCACATTTGCCTGGTCACACACACTCTCCAAATGTAACATGTACCTGAAATGTGAGCCACCACCTCTCTTTTTGACTCAGCCCTATAGTGTACATCACATGTTCAAATCAAATCAAATTGTATTAGTCACATGCGTTGAATAAAACAGCTGTAGACCTTACAGTGAAATGCTTACATACAAGCCCATAACCAAGAATGCAGTTTAAAAAAACGAATAAGAATAAGAAAGAAAAGGAACAAGTAATTCAAGAGCAGCAGTAAAATAACAATAGCGAGACTATGATTAGATGTTCAGGAGTTTTATGGCTTGGGGGTAGAAGATGTTTAGAAGTCTCTTGGCGCTCCGGTACTGCTTGCCGTGCGGTAGCAGAGAGAACAGTCTATGATGACTAGGGTGGTTGGAGTCTTTGACAATTTTTAGGGCCTTCCTCTGACACCACCTGGTATAGAGGTCCTGGATGGCAGGAAGCTTGGCCCCAGTGATGTACTGGGCAGTACGCACTACCCTCTGTAGTGCTTTGCGGTCGGAGGCCAAGCTGTTGCCATACCTGGCAGTGATGCAACCAGTTAGGATGCTCTCGATGGTGTAGCTGTAGAACCTTTTGAGGATCTGAGGACCCATACCAAATCTTTTCAGTCTCCTGAGGCGGAATAGGTTTTGTCGTGCCCTCTACATGACTGTCTTGGTGTGCTTGGACCATGTTAGTTTGTTGGTGATGTGGACACCAAGGAACTTGAAGCTCTCAACCTGCTCCACTACAGCCCCGTCAATAGAATGGGGGTGTGCTCAGTCCTCCTTTTGCTGTAGTCCACTATCATCTCCATTTGTCTTGATCAAGTTGAGGGAGAGGTTATTGTCCTGGCACTACACGGCCAGGACCTCCTCCATATAGGCTGTTTGTCATTGTTGGTGATCAGGCCTACTACTGTTGTGTCACCGGCAAAATTAATGATGGAGTTGGAGTCGTGCCTGGCCGTGTAGTCATTAGTGAACAAGGAGTACAGGAGGGGACAGAGCACGCACCCCTGAAGGGCCCCTGTGTTGAGGATCAGCGTGGCGGATGTGTTGCTACTTACCTCTACCACCTGGGGGCGGCCCGTCAGGAAGTCCAGGATCCAGTTGCAGAGGGAGGTGTTTAGTCCCAGGGTCCTTAGCTTATTGATGAGCTTTGAGGGCACTGGTGTTGAACGCTGAGCTGTATTCAATGAATAGCATTCTCGCATAGGTGTTCCTTTTGTCCAGGTGGGAAAGGGCCGTGTGGAGTGCAATAGAGATTGCATCGTCTGTGGATCTGTACGGCAGTACTCAAATTGGAGTGGGTGTAGGGTTTCTGGGATAATGGTGTTGATGTGAGCCATGACCAGCCTTTCAAACCACTTCATGTCTACAGACGCGAGTCATTTAGGCAGGTAACCTTAGTGTTTGTGGGCACAGGGACTATGGTGGTCTGCTTAAAACATGTTGGTATTAAAGACTCGGACAGGGTGACGTTGAAAATGTCAGTGAAGACACTTGCCAGTTGGTCAGCGCATAATGTCGAAATACACGTCTTGGTAATCTGTCTGGCCCTGTGGCCTTGTGAATGTTGACCTGTTTAAAGGTCTTACTCACATCGGCTGTGGAGAGCGTGATCACACAGTCATCCGGAACAGCTGGTGCTCTCATGCATGTTTCAGTATTATTTGCCTTGTAGCGAGCATACAAGTAGTTCGGCTCGTCTGGTAGGCTCGTGTCACTGGGCAGCTCTTGGCTCTGCTTCCCTTTGTAGTCTATAATGGTTGGCAAGCCCTGCCACATTTGATGATTCGATCTTAGTCCTGTTTGATGGTTCGTCGGAGGGCATAGCGGGATTTCTTATAAGCTTACGGGTTAGAGTCCCTCTCCTTGAAAGTGGCAGCTCTAGTCTTTAGCTCAGTGCGGACGTGGTCTGTAGTCCATGGCTTCTGGTTGCGGTATGTACAAATGGTCACCGTGGGGTCGACGTCATCGATGCACTTATTGATGAAGCCAATGACTGATGTGGTGTACTCCTCAATGCCATCGGAAGAATCCCGGAACATATTCCAGTCTGTTCTAGAAAAACAAGCAACATTATGTACTAAATAAGTTTTTTTTTTTTTTCTTCTCTGGCGCCATGATGTTAGTGTGCAACATGAAAATGCTAAGCAGGCCTTCTCTAACCTTGTGATACAAAGGATTGGGATTGAAGAATGTATGTGAGTGCAAATAGTAATCCTAGACCATTTCTTTAAATGACTTGTCCTATAGGCTAGTAACGGTATAATCTTGACCAATAACTTCATGTACCTATTCTATAAACCGGTTGTAAGATTTTTGCGACTCCCGTACATTACAATTACTCCTTACCTATTTTCTCCAGTTTCCGTAGTGTAGTGGTTATCACGTTCGCCTAACACGCGAAAGGTCCCCGGTTCGAGACCGGGCGGAAACACTTTTTACATCACCCTAGGAAACAAATATTTTCCTTGTTGTTTTCAAATCCTACCCTGGAGGTCTGGAGTACTGCTCGTGTTCTGTTCTACCAAATAACTAACTGGACACGTCTGTTTTTGGAATGAGATGTGTCCGCATACCTTTGGTCATATAGCGTATTTCATCCGTGTGGAAAAGTGCAACTGAAGTACAAAATTAGTCCTTTTACATTCATGATTTGATGTGAGGCGACTAATGCATAGCCTGGACATCAGTTGTGTAAATCTATGTTGGTTTTATGATGTCTGTATCTCCCCATCAATTAATGTAATCTATGTTGTAGACTGCCAATCTGCACCCACCTGGTGTCCCAGGTAAATCAGTCCTAAAACAATAAAAGAAAAGTCTGTGGCCAGTACGGGTATCGAACCCGCGACCTTCGCGTTATTAGCACGACGCTCTAACCAACTGAGCTAACCGGCCATATATACAATAAGAAAAATGTTATGAATTAGAACCTTCTCAGCAGACATATGACTAATTTTATCGTTTTACGTAATGGGCATGGGTCAATATCACAAAACAGTACCATTTGGACCATGCAACATTTTCCTTTTTTATTTCCGAATTGATATTCCTTTTCTGTTTTACTATAAAAAGGGAAATATTAGACTTGTAGAAAAACATGTTGGCCAAGCTCCAGCACTTAATTAATTATAAACACATTTTCAGTGAATCAGCCATATAATATGTCCACCCTGTTACAGACATGCACTTAACTGTCTTTAATTACTTCCATTGGACTATTTTAATAATATTTACATTTTCATAAAGCTATAGTCCCCTTGTCAACCCTGTCCATTTGTTCTGGTCAAATTATAAAGAAATAACAGATGTTGTATACAATTTTTTATTTTTTTATTTCACCTTTATTTAACCAGGTAGGCTAGTTGAGAACAAGTTCTCATTTGCAACTGCGACCTGGCCAAGATAAGGCATAGCAGTGTGAACAGACAACACAGAGTTACACATGGAGTAAACAATTAACAAGTCAATAACACAGTAGAAAAAAGGGGAGTCTATATATACATTGTGTGCAAAAGGCATGAGAAGGTAGGCAAATAATTACAATTATGCAGATTAACACTGGAGTGATAAATGATCAGATGGTTATGTAAAGGTAGAGATATTGGTGTGCAAAAGAGCAGAAAAATAAATGAATAAAAACAGTATGGGGATGAGGTAGGTGAAAATGGGTGGGCTATTTACCAATAGACTATGTACAGCTGCAGCTATCGGTTAGCTGCTCAGATAGCAGATGTTTGAAGTTGGTGAGGGAGATAAAAGTCTCCAACTTCAGTGATTTTTGCAATTCGTTCCAATCACAGGCAGCAGAGAACTGGAACGAAAGGCGGCCAAATGAGGTGTTGGCTTTAAGGATGATCAGTGAGATACACCTGCTGGAGCGCGTGCTACGGATGGGTGTTGCCATCGTAACCAGTGAACTGAGATAAGGCGGAGCTTTACCTAGCATGGACTTGTAGATGAGCTGGAGCCAGTGGGTCTGGCGACGAATATGTAGCGAGGGCCAGCCGATTAGAGCATACAATCACTGTAACGTTATTATTTCATAATGCATTTCATATTTTTTTAAATTATCAAAACCGAAATCAAAAACCGTAATTATTTTTTAAATAATTGAACCGAAACCGAACCGACCTCAAAAAGCACTAGTCGCTAAACCTTACAATCTGTAGTAAGTGGGAAACTGCAGTTGCTCCAAGCAAATTATAACAGAATATTGCTGGAGCAAACAGTCGATTTCACGTTTGTAATCTGCCACCATTCTCTGTTTAGTGATAGCAAACTGTGAAAAACTAGACATACCAACAGAAAATGTATTGTGTTTGGACACAGTCACATACATGAAAGGCCATCCTGTGGTTTCAGACCTCGTGGCGCAACGGTAGCGCGTCTGACTCCAGATCAGAAGGTTGCGTGTTCAAATCACGTCGGGGTCAATATTTTTAATGGTCTGTTATAATTGAAAAACTCAAATTGTTGCCACATAGCTAGCTCCAAGCTATAGAATCAGTGAGTATGTCGTGACCTAAAGTTAAGGCGTCAAACTGCCGACGCATTCATGTCACGTGACACGTACACATCATGTAGACGTAGTGTTCACGTCGCGTAACGTGTCACTGACACGTCACATGTCCGTTTGCGTGTAAGTTTATTATGATGTTACATGTGTTACGCATTACGTGTTAGTTTAAGTGTCTGTTGAGTTCATCAATTTCATTTGTCGACTTAGCTAAAATAGGACGATCATCTCAATGCAAAAATTATTAGGCTAGTTGGTATCACAGCCACCATTACTGTGTAGATATGCCTATTTCTTGCATCAATACAAACATAAGGGCTTCTTGGCAGCCTAGTAGTTAGGGTGGTGGGCCAGTAATTGTAAGGTTGCTAGATTGAATCCCAGAGCTGACAATAAACTTTTTTTTGTCATTCTTCCCGGGCAAGGCAGTTAACCCATGAATACGTGGATTTCGGTTTAGGTAGCCCCCACACCTCTCTGATTCAGAGGGGTTGGGTTAAATGCGGAAAATACATTTCAGTTGAATATATTCAGTTGCACAACTGACTAGGTACCCCCCTTTCCTTTTCTTTGTTGGGGGTAGTCTAGGTCTCTAGTGGCGTATTCAAAACAACTCGGAAGTCTGCAAATTCTGATCTTCCGACTTCAGTGCGTTCAAGACAACTGGGAACTTTTAAAAAACGAGCTCGGACAAGGATTTTTGTTTTGAACAGTCATCCAACTCTGAATTTCTGTCATCTTTCTCTGACATGAAAATCACTGATGTCATGATTTGACCTCGTTTTCCCCCCACTTCCCAATTTACTGGATTAACAGACAATCACTGTCACCATGCAATCTTTCTTCAATACATTTCTGTGGAGATGGTTAAAAGCAGGGTTTGAATTGAGGGCGTATGTGAGGATGTAGGCCTTGTTATAGAGATGGACAAAAAGCATAGGCTACCACTTGTTTGCTTAGCCATAGGAAAAGCAACAGTACAGATTTTATAAAGCGATCTAGGCTATAACAATGATAAACTCCACAACTATTTCCGCAGTCTACTAGTCTATCGAAGGTTTTGAGCAGCCTAAACACCCCAGGAAAATGTGGTTGGTTAATTAAATGCTCTGCAATGTAGAGCTATGCCTAATGCAAAATAGCAAAAAGTTAGAATCGGTATGGGGTCTATGCATAGACCAAAACAGCTTAACATATAAAAACATTTATTATTCAGGAGAATCCCAATTGAATCAGGCTATTCATTTCAGTGCAGTTGCATTTTTATGCATATTCTTAGACTAAATGGAACCGAAAACCCCCCAGCCTGTTTCGATCACAGGTCATGATGAACATTTAAGCTGTTTGTCATTGATTTAGCCCATAATTGCCTAAAGATTTGATACACATGAAGACCTATATTTAATCTGGAATTTACAAACAAAAGTTTGACTAGGATCCGGACTTTTCCTCACGTCATATTACCAATTAGGCTAAATGTATTCCTATTAATTTGCATAGGCTAACCATTGTGATTAATGGTATTTACCATCTTCTGCTGTTTATGAATAAACAGGCATCAGGGTTAATATTATATCATTTCAATGCCCCCCCCCACACACACACATTAATGTTACTTACCTTACAGATCACAAAGTGAACTAATTTCCACTCCATTCATATGCAAATTCATTTGATTCATACACTGGCATGTTTTCATTTTAAGCAGGCATTCCCTTACTGAAATAATTGTAGTCCTCAATAGCTCATTAGTACACCATTGTGGTTGAATATATATCTATTGTATGTCTTATGATACAATTAATAATGTTGAACTAACAAATACCTTCAAGGGATACGTTACAATTGACAATAACGAACACCTTATGAAACAGCTGTGAAAACCAATCTAGCAATATTTCAGATTTAAATACATAACCATTGATATTTTTTTTGTACATGTGTCAATTTACTTTCAGATTTGTTTGTACACTCACATGGCAATTAGACTGAAATACAGAATTCTAGTGTGTGGATTAGAGAGGATGGGGGTCTTGTGTGGATGGGAGGTTCTGCCTGTCACTTGTTTTTCAACAGGTAGTGGACTCTAAGAGGGAAAGTTCAAAGTACAGGCGCTGCTGCCCTCTTTGTTCTGAGTGTTTGCAGTGCTAGTGTTTTTAGCTAATCTGTGCAGCTCACATTATGTGCCCAGTATGATAGTTGTCTTGCTCTTTCTTAGCAGATGATGAAACTTGACAATAACAGTAGCTGATGTAATGAAAAGTTGGAGGGTGGTTGGTAATGGAGGACATCAGGTGGATTCATGTCTGGGTGTCAGAATCCCTAGGTCCTGGAGAACAGGAGCAGAGTAAAGGGAACCGGGAAGGAGACAGACGTAAACAAGCAAACACACAGGTTAAATGATTATCAGGTATGTAAAAATAGTTATTAGTAAATAGTAATAGTAATTTAAATGTTTGATTAGACATGCAATAATGTTAATGGTAGACAGAAAATAAAGGATACCTGTCTAATTTTTGATGTCAGTGAGGTTGGTAAGGGATGGTCCCTGGAAAATATAGAGATGAGTTGTGAGAAAAACTCCAGGGTGGTGTCATGCCCATGGAGTCATACACCTTAACAGTACCTACCAGGAAGTGGCGGTTACTTAACGAGACCCAGTGGTTAGCCTTGAGATTGACTATTTGGAGAAACCCCTGGGCCAGCGTTGGTACTGCTGACAGCATGGCGATGCCGCCCACAAGGCAGCAAATGCAAATAGTTATCATCTGAGATTTTTATATTCACCTTTATTGGATGTTGACCCCAGCTAGGAGCGAAAGAGCACCAAGCTTTCCCAGGTCTCGCCTTCCTTTCATCCTTCTTCCAAGCCAAGTCATTCACCCAGATGTCGAAGCAATTTGTCCCCTTGATTCTTCTCAGGTGGCTCTCCTTCTCATGCGCCCTGTCCATTTTCAGTCTCACCTTGATTGATAGTAGAAATAAATTCAATTTTATTTCATATTATTACAAATACATCTCTTATATATCTCTTGGAAGGGCAGAAAATAAATTAACAGCTGACTATAATTTTGGTCAAAATCCTCCACATCCTCCTCAGTCGGTGCCTGAAGGTGGTCTTCAAAGGCGTTCTGATCTGGTTCGACAACTTCCACCACATCAGGTGGAGTATCAGTGACTTCAAAGTACGTTATTCAAAAACAGCAAAAGAAAAACACTAAGTCAATCGAAAAAAAATTATACTACAGTATATGCAATGTTATATACAATTGCATTGTTTATGTCAGTTAACTGCTGCGGATCCCCTCCAAATAGCAGGCGATAGAGTGAATACTCTGGAGGCCTGTACACTGCTGTGTTGTGTGTAAAGATAATTACCTTCAGATTGTCCTTCCACCATTCCTGGTACCCGTCAAGGGACTTGCCCATGGCAGTCCTGTTGGTCCGTTCATCCAAACGTCAAGTCACCATACATCTACACATTATATATAAAACTCATTGTACTATCAGTGTCAATTTCGGGGGAAAAAAAACTCAAAATTACTGGACGCCTATGCGAAACAATGCTACTGTGACCTTCCTGGTCCCGTCCCTCAAGTCAGTGAGTCAACACAGGAAGGAGTAATGGATGGATAGTTAATTTATTTCCAAAGCTGCAATCATGGGAAACACACAGTATGTATAAATGATGAGTAGTCAACGGGATATAAATAGCACTACCACAGCAATTCTCCATATGTCACACCCTGACCTTCGAGATCCTTATTTATTCTCTATGTTTGGTTAGGTCAGGGTGTGACTCAGGTGGGTAAATCTTTGTTTTCTATTTCTTTGTTGTTTTGCCAGTGTGGTTCCCAATCAGAGGCAGCTGTCTATCGTTGTCTCTGATTGGGGATCATATATAAGTTGTGATTTTCCATTTGGGTTTTGGTGGGGTGTTATTTTCTGTTTAGTGTCTGCCTGACGGAACTGTTCGCTTTCGTTTTTGGATTTGTTATCTTTGTTTGAGTGTTTCTTGTAAATAAATATCATGAACACTTTCCACGCTGCGCTTTGGTCCACTCTTCCTTCCACCGACGAGCGTAACACCATAGATCTGCTCTATAATATACTAACAACAGAACAATTGAAATGTGTATCAAAGTCATTGTGATAGTATAGTGGATTTAAAAATGTCTAATAATTCCTAATTTACTATAATAAAAATATTGTTTCCATGTGTAATCTCATATTCACAACATCAGAATAAACTATCACCCATTTTAGTATCAAAATATATCAAATTAACCTGAAAAATGTCTCAATGTCACACTCTTGTGGCGAATAAATGTAATACCTAGAATGTACCACATATTTTCCTTAGCTAACAAAACCAGGCTAATACGCTGTTAGCTGGTGCTCATAAATGTATAAATCATATGCTTTATACATTTGTCATAAATTACCTGTACTGTATACAGCGGGATAAGATAACATACCATGCCATGAGGTGTTGAGGGAAAGACAGATTATCTATAGATTGGACATTATCTTTTCTAGGCCTAGGGATAACAGGAAATACACAAGCCGTAGGCTACATCGGAATGTCTGCTTGCAGGGGAAAATTGTAAGTTTCTAACATTTATGGTTGCGATTTAATTCATATATAAACTATGCACATTATAACTTTCATTAACATGCGATGCAGGCGTTAGTTATTTAGTCTTTGGTGTCATGTCATTTCAGGTGGTACGGTTGCCTACATGTCCCTTATCACCCCCCATAGAGTAGGGTTGATCCTAGCGTTCTGCCCTTACAACTGCAGTCAAGCTAACTGGCTAACGACTTCCAGACACAAATGAGAGAACACAGATCTGGTTAGGCTGTTTTCATATTATCCAGAGTGTTGGTGACTGTAACTGTGCTGCTGGCAACAATTTAATTTGGCTTTTTTTCCGAGGTTTACTGACACCGGTCAATTTCAACGGGAGTTGAGCGTTCGTACATTCATAAATTATCTTGTGCTCTGGCACACTCAGACGGGAGCGCTCTGAAATCTGAGTAGAAACCAGAATATATTTACGAATGTATCCTTTGAAAAAGGAGGGCTCGTCCGGGATTTGAACCCGGGACCTCTCGCACCCTAAGCGAGAATCATACCCCTAGACCAACGAGCCAAGATACACGTTACCGGAATTATGTACTTTTCTTCATGCCACAACAATGACGTACTGACTTCCATAGTTTTGATTATCGAGGCTTAGTTTCCCAATAGCGATTAATACAAATAAAATGTTATTAGTCACATGCGCCGAATACAACAGGTGTATATAGTGAAATGCTTACTTAGGTGCCCCTAACCAACAATGCAGTTAAATACGGATAAAATAAGAAATAAAAGTGACAAGTAATTAAAGTTCAGCAGTAAAATAACAATAGTTGGCTGGCCCTCGCTTCATACTCGTCGCCAAACCCACTGGCTCCAGGTTATCTACAAGACCCTGCTAGGTAAAGTCCCCCCTTATCTCAGCTCGCTGGTCACCATAGCAGCACACACCTGTAGAACACGCTCCAGCAGGTATATCTCTCTGGTCACCCTCAAAACCAATTCCTCCTTTGGCTGTCTCTCCTTCCAGTTATCTGCTGCCAATGACTGGAACGAACTACAAAATCTCTGAAACTGGAAACACTTATCTCCCTCACTGGCTTGAAGCACCAGCTGTCACCAGATTACTGCACCTGTACATAGCCCATTTATAATTTAGCCCAAACAACTACCTCTCCCCCTACTGTATTTATTTATTTTGCTCCTTTGCACCCCAAAATTTATATTTCTACTTTGCACATTCTTCCACTGCAAATCTACCATTCCAGTGTTTTACTTGCTATATTGTATTTACTTCGTCTCCATGGCCTTTTTTTGCCTTTACCTCCCTTATCTCACCTCATTTGCTCACATTGTATAGACTTATTTTTCTATTGACTATGTTTGTTTTACTCCATGTGTAACTCTGTGTTGTTGTATGTGTTAAACTGCTTTGCTTTATCTTGGCCGGGTCGCAATTGTAAGTGAGAACTTGTTCTCAACTTGCCTACCTGGTTAAATAAAGGTGAAATAAATAAAATAAATATACAGGGGGGTAGCCATTTGATTAGCTGTTCAGGAGTCTTATGGCTTGGGGGTAGAAGCTGTTTAGAAACCTCTTGGACCTGGACTTGGAGTTCTGGTACCGCTTGCCGTGCAGTAGCAGAGAGAACAGTCTTTGACTAGGATGGCTGGAGTCTTTGACAATTTTTAGGGCCTTCCTCTGACACCGCCTGGTATAGAGGTCCTGAATGGCAGGAAGCTTGGCCCCAGTGATGTACTGGGCCGTTCGCACTACCCTCTGTAGTCCCTTGCGGTTGGATGCCGAGCAGTTGCCATACCGGGCAATGCTCTTGATGGTGCAGCTGTAGAACCTTTTGAGGATCTGAGGACCCATGCCAAATATTTTCAGTCTCCTGAGGGGGAATAGGTTTTGTCGTGCACTCTTCACGACTGTCTTGGTGTGCTTGGACCATGATAGTTTGTTGGTGATGTGGACACCAAGGAACTGGAAGCTCTCAACCTGCTTCACTGCAGAATTTGTAGGCTTACGAGAAATGTAGGCTTACGAGTGTTTGTTTTAACTATATGTGTTTCTTATAACGTCCGAAGCTCTTAACATGCGTTTCCCAAAGCACCATACAGAGAGAACGTTCGCAAAGGCTTTTATTTATTTTTATTTAACCATGTAAGTCAGTTAAGAACAAATTCTTATTTACAATGGCGGCCTATCAAAAGGCAAAAGGCCTCCTTAATAAATTAAATAACAATATAGGACAAAACCCACATCACGAAAAGAGACAACACAACACGACAGAAAGAGAGACCTAAGACAGCAACATAGCATGCAGCAACACAACATAACAACAACATGGTTGCATGGTAGAAAAACAACATGGTAGGAATACTAATAAAATTGAAAGAAAGACAGTGCCGCTCTTAGATCAGCGTTCTCCCTTTCAAATCTTACGGTAACATTTGAATTATTCCACAATACTGACGATGGATCAGCTCCTATGAGATATTATCACATATGGCTATAACTATTGAGGCAAGCGGTATTGAGGCGGCTTATTCTAATGCTTACCCTATAATAATGCACTAAATAAAGACTTGACACATCATTGCGCACATGTAGGCTACGCATCATGAAATACATTGAGGCAAAAATAACAGACAGTAACATACAAATAGCTACGCTAAATAAAACTCATTTGAATTAATAAGACATTTATTTCAATATCATTTAAATATATAGGTATACTGTGGAAGTCGGAAGTTTACATACACCTTAGCCAAATACATTTAAACTCAGTTTTGCACAATTCCTGACATTTAATCCTAGTAAAAATTCCCAGGCTTAGGTTAGTTAGGATCACCACTTTATTTTAAGAATGTGAAATGTCAGAATAAGAGTAGAGATAATGATTTACTTCAGCTTTTATTTCTTTCATCACATTCCCAGTGGGTCAGAAGTTTACATACACTCAATTAGTATTTGGTAGCATTAAATTGTTTAACTTGAGACAAACGTTTTGGGTAGCCTTCTACAAGCTTCCCACAATAATTTGGGTGAATTTTGGCCCATTCCTCCTGACAGAGCTGGTGAAACTAGGTCAGGTTTGTAGGCCTCCTTGTTCGCACACGCTTTTTCAGTTCTGTCCACAAATTTTCTATGGGATTGAGGTCAGGGCTTTGTGATGGCCACTCCAATACCTTGACTTTGTTGTCCTTAAGCCATTTTGCTGCAACATTTGGAAGACCCATTTGCGACCAAGCTTTAACTTCCTGACCGATGTCTTGAGATGTTGCTTCAATATATCCATATAATTTTCCAGCCTCATGATGCAATCTATTTTGTGAAGTGCACCAGTCCCTCCTGCAGCAAAGCACCCTCACAAAATAATGCTGCCACCCTGTGCTTCATGGTTGGGATGGTGTTCTTCGGCTTGCAAGCATCCCCCTTTTTCCTCCAAACATAACGATGGTCATTTCAGCCAAACAGTTCTATTTTTATTTCATCAGACCAGAGGGCATTTCTCTTAAATGTCCCCATGTGTATTTGCAAACAGTTGTCTGGCTTTTTTATGGCGGTTTTGGAGCAGTGGCTTCTTCCTTGCTGAGCGGCCTTTCAGGTTATGTTGATATAGGACTCGTTTTTACTGTGGATATAGATACTTTTGTCCCTGTTTCCTCCAGGCTCTTCACAAGCTCCTTCGCTGTTGTTCTGGGATTGATTTGCACTTTTCGCACCCAAGTACGTTCATCTCTACAAGACAGAACACGTCTCCTTCCTGAGCGGTATGACGGCTGCGTGGTCCCATGGTGTTTATACTTGCGTACTATTGTTTGTACAGATGAACGTGGTACCTTCAGGCATTTGGAAATTGCTCCCAAGGATGAACCAGACTTGTGGAGGTCTACAATTTTTTTCTGAGGTCTTGGCTGAACTGTATGTAGTCTGCTGTATTCATCTTTTCATACAGTCATCTTTTTTCCAGCAAGCTTTCATCTGATTTGGGTCCCTCTTCTCTTTAAGCCATTACATTTGTCGCATAAAATGGCCCAGGTGTCTTCCTTCTTTTTGACAGTCGTGTTATGTCTTTTTATCCTCCAGTACGTTACTAAATTCCTCCATCGTCAGCCCCGACAATAGTTTTTTTTCTTCCATAAGCAGAGAAATGTGAACTTCTTTGATGTGCCATGATCAGGTGGCAAGCGGACAAATAAAACATAGTTAAATAACATTAAGTAATGACAATAATAAATAATATTATATGCTAGCTAGCTTGGTTCATAAACTAGCTAGATACAGTAGCTAACGTTAGCTAACAAATTAGTTCTGTCTAGTACTGGAAAATAACAGATTTTAATTCACATCAGCCAGCCCATGAGAACCTTTCACGATGGAGTTTCAGTAGTTCTAACGTTACATTGTTAGTATTTTGTAACAGCAACTTTGTGGCCTCATTTGTCAAGTAGGCTAGATACTTAGTTTCAACTCACGATACCTCATATATTGGTGTAACATGTCACGTTCGTTGATGGAAGAATAAGACCAAGGTGCAGCATGGTAAGCGTACATCATTTTATTTGATGAACACGAAAAAACAATACACTACAACCGACCGTGACGCTACATGCAGTGCAGAAAGCAACTACACACAAACAAGATCCCACAAACTAAAGGTGGAAAAAAGGCTGCCTATGTATGATCCCCAATCAGAGACAACGATAGACAGCTAGCTGCCTCTGATTGGGAACCATACCCGGCCAACAAAGAAATAGAAAAACTAGAATGCCCACCCTAATCACACCCCGACCTAACCAAATAGAGAAATAAAAAGGCTCTCTAAGGACAGGGCGTGACAACTAATCATAGTTTAAAACCGTTGATCCAGATTTAAAATTAAGTGGTGCAACACATCTGATTAATTTTAAACCTAGATTTACAAAACCTAGATTAGCTCTAATTTACACCATGTTGGTGCAACCCACCCTTAACGATGCTCCTACAAAGGTTTTAATGATGAACATAGCCTTAAAGGTCCTTTCTCACCAAGTCAAATCAAATCAAAGTTTATTTGTCACGTGCGCCGAATATAACATCATATAACCTTAGACCTTATGCTTACTTACAGGCTCTAGCCAATAGTGTGGGGAAAAAAGGTATTCAGTAGTTCTTATCCCCTTACACTGTGTACAAGACAGTAGTTTTGGAATTGTTAGTTAGATTACTTGTTATTACTGCATTGTCGGAACTAGAAGCACAAGCATTTCGCTACACTCGCATTAACATCTGCTAACCATGTGTATGTGACAAATAAAATTTGATTTGATTTGATTTGATTTGAAAAAAGGTATGTATGTGTGTGTGTGTGTGTGTAGGTAAGTAAAGAAAAAAAACAGTAAAAAGACATTTGAAAATAACAGTAGCAAGGCTATATACAGACACCGGTTAGTCAGGCTTATTGAGGTAATACGTACATGTAGATATGGTTAAAGTGACTATGCATATATGATGAACACAGAGTAGCAGCAGCGTAAAAAGAGGGGTTGGCGGGTGGTGGGACACAATGTAGATAGCCCGGTTAGCCAATGTGCGGGAGCACTGGTTAGTCGGCCCAATTGAGGTAGTATGTACATGAATGTATAGTCAAAGTGACTATATGATAAACAGAGAGTAGCAACAGCATAAAATAGGGGTTGAGGGGGGAGGGCACACAATGCAAATAGTCTAGGTAACCATTTGGTTACCTGTTCAGGAGTCTTATGGCTTGGGGGTAAAAACTGTTGAGAAGCCTTTTTGTCCTAGACCTGGCCCTCCGGTCTTGCCATGTGGTAGTAGAGAGAACAGTCTATGGCTGAGGTGGCTGGGGTCTTTGACAATTTTTAGGGCCTTCCTCTGAGAGGTCCATAAATATTTTACTTTTTATTGAAGTTTTGGTTCAGAAGATCATGATAGGGTATTTAATCTGTAAATGTCATGCATGTAATCAAATCTGAAGGTGGTAGCTAATTCTTAATTTTATACAACTGTTGGTTAGAATAAGGCCAATATAATGTGTTCTTCTGCCATACAAGTCTAACATTCCACTTACATCAGCGCGATTTGTACTTTGTAAAATATGCCAGTCTGCGAATATGATTGGCATATGGAGGGCGTGTTCGTAAATTCGATCTGGAGTGCCAGAGAGCGCTCTGAGCGTTCGTAAATTCAGAGCGTCGGCAGATTGACCATTTGTAAATTCAGAGCCACACTGGACCCTCTGGCCGAGGAGTAGGATTGATCCGAGCGTTCCGCTGCGTCTACGGCACTGCATCTCAGTGCTAGAGGCGTCACTACAGACCCTGGTTCGATTCCAGGCTGTATCACAACCGGCCGTGATTGGGAGTATCATAGTGCGGCGCAGAATTGGCCCAACGTCGTGCGGGTTAGGCCATCATTGTAAATAATAATTTGTTCTTAACTAACTTCCCTAGTTAAGTAAAGGTTCAATACACAATAAATAAACAACGGTTCCCAAGTTAACTGGCTAACATTGGTTAGCTACACAAATACTCGTCCAAGCAGAGCTGGTTAGGCTGTTTTCATGTTATCCAGGGCGTTGGTGACTGCAACTGTGCTGCTGGCAACAATTTAATTACGCTTCTTTGCCGACACAACCATATTCAACTGGTGTTGAGCGTTCGTAAATTAATCAGTTATTCTGCGCTCTGACACACTCAGACGAGAGCGCTCTGAAATCGGAGTAGAAACCAGAGACTTTACGAACGCGCCTGCATACGGGTCTTTATCGGGATATGTGTTGTCGTCACCCATTCTCAGCCATCTTGTTGAAACGGAGAGAGCCACACACCTCGAATATAAACCCTGTGCTGTCAGTAAAAGCAGAGGTAAGACAGCGAAGATTAATTGCACAGTTTTGCTATAAAATAAAGCTAAACTATCGAAACAAGCATTCACGATGCTAAAGAGCCCAGTTTTAGCGATTTGAACGCATTTATGAGGGTTGTTATAGCAGCATGTTTGCTTGGCCTTGAGGCTTGGGACTCAAGTATGTGGGAGCACCGCATTGGATCGGAGCGAGGTGGGAGGCATTTCAGCGTTGTGGCGGAGGCCGCACGGAGGTTTGGGGGTTAAGGATTCACTTGTCAGTTCATTACTTCTGTGCGATTTTGTGACAGTATGCCTTTTTGATTGTTTTCCTTTCGAGACACTTAGCATTTTTGTAGAAATGACTAAGCATCAATGATCGATTGTTGCTTAAAGCTTTGTAAAACTAAGTTCGCTAGCTGGTTAACAGTAGTTATGCTACTATAGCTAGCAAACTAACCTCGCTAACCTTATCGATATAACGTTAGCTAGCTGGTCCAATAGTTAGCTAACTGTCTTAATATTTGAACATGGTATCATTATTGGTGGTTAAATACAGTAGCTACAACATCAATGATTCTGAAAACTGTTTTATCTACTGTACAGTAGCTGTTACTTAGCTAGCTAGCATGTCACTACCTATTAAGCTAGTTTAGATACGTTAGTTTGCCAACCAACTTGGCAGCACAGTTGCACATTGGCTATCTAGATACCGATAGTTGTTTTTGAAATGTTAACTGTCAGGCTAGTTGCACTGTCTAACATTAGCTAATTAACAGCAGTATTGCTAGTTAGCGCGAGCTACGTATGGGGAACGTGCGTGAGTCAGTCGGATTAGCAAGCTAATTATGGTCAGCCAAATTGGAAGTTAGCTAGCTACTGTAGTTCATGTGTTTGAAATGAAATGACGGTGCTTTATGTAACTTGAAAAGTTTGCTGTTAGCCAGGTAGCTAATTTACGAAAATTCCTTGTCTTATAACAACGTTATACAAACGTGATCATACATAGACATGCATATAAAGTCATTTGAGTTCAATAGTTAGACTTCATCTAAGCCTAGTACATTGTGTCCGCATGAAACATTAAAAGTCCAATTGTATTGGCTACTTGAAATGTGTAGGTTGAAACTTGAATATTTTCCTTACAATTCCATTTTTTTGGCCGCAATTTGTTCCTATTCACAACCTAAAGTCACAGGCTACAGTACTGACAGTGACATACTGTTTGGAATATAATAAATCATTTGTGACGGGTGTTTTGGTGTAGGATTCTTTTTTTCCTTTTTTTTTTTTTTTACAAAGGAGTTGGCAGTTTCTTTGTTTGTTGTCACTATAAATAATCAATCAAATTCGAATGTTGATTGGATGTAGCCCACACGTGGCTTGCAACAGGCGAAAAGGCCATCCCATGCATGCTTCCTGTTTATCCTATAGCTAGACAGATTGCAGTTTGAACATGCCTTTAGGTAGCTGACTAAACTCCACAGTGAAGGAAGTTTCTGATCAACTCCATCAACAACTGAGTTGCACAGAGACCAGGCTTTGTGGAATTCAGATCAGGCTCCATTGACTGAACCAAGGTCAATATTTGTTTTTATTATTTAAAAAAAAATCTATTATGAAAGCTCACCATGTACCTATGTTTGCTGAAATCCATACCTTTTCTATAAATGTTAATCAAATACAACCACCGCCTGTTTCCTTGTTGATTTAATTGGCACATGCGCATTTGTGCAGAGTTGCCATTTTAGAGCAACAGCAATGAGCAAACAGTCAGTGGTTGCATTTCATTAAAGAAATACTTCGGGATTTTGGCAGTGAGGCACCTTATCATCTTCCCCAGAGTCAGATGAACTCACGGATACCATGTTTATGTCTCTGCGTGTATTTTGAAGGGAGTTTCTAACTAGCCCTAGTGCAATTGCTATCTAGCGTTAGTGCAATGACTGGAGGTATATGGGTATCTGCTAACATTGAATCTGGGGATGTAGATAAAGGGCCTCTTTGCCAAAATCCCGAAGTATCTCTTTAACGTTTATTGGAAAAGTATGGATTGCCGCAAACAAAGGCATGCAACTACAGAGGAAAAACATACTGTAGGTCCGAGGTAAGAGTTTCATGGTTAACATAATTTGAAGTGGTCTTGACCTTGAGCAAATTGATGTAGTCGGAGCTGAATTCCACAAATCCTGGTCTCTGCTTCACTCCATTGGTGGAGTTAATCAGAAGCTTCCTTCACCATGGAGTGGAGTTTATTCCGCTAACCTAGGGTCATTATCTGAATGGTCTGTGAACTAACTAGGTAGCCTGTATACAGCATATAATAACTTGTTTGTGATTATTGTCATTTGCATGCAAACATCCAAGTTTATTGTAGTATTTCCAGAATAAAGCCTGTGGGCAGGGAAAGGGAGACACTGTTGTCAATTATTGGTGTCTGAGGAGCCTCTTTCCTAACTGGGCAACTTCCTAAAATGGCTTCAGTCGATTGAAATTGTACTCCTTGTATAAGGGAGGGATGGGGCTATCCTCTGGAATTAGTTGGAATACCACAAACTCACTGTAAGATCCAATCGGCCTACATCTAAAACATTAATCATTTGGGAAAATGATTGGCTGATGCAATATTTGTTACACCATCAAAACACTTTTTAACCATAATTTGGGTCTGTAATCTTTGACTACTAGAAATTGATATACGATTTTCAGTTGCATTGGCGGATTAATTACTGAATACATCTCCAAGAAAAATATTCAACCTGAAGTTTGGTGTTTGTTGTAATAGGCTAATAATATTGTCCCTTTCCTCCCCATAGAAGTTCTAGAAAGAATGGCAGAAACTCAGACACTCAACTTCGGACCAGAATGGTTAGTAAATATGAATTCTTGTTGAGCTGAAATGTTGAATCAGGTTGATTAACAGGGATCTGGGTTGTTAGGCTTGTTTATCGTTTGACACGTGGTGCAGTGGAGTCTCACATTTTGAGGCCTGTCAGTTGTCCTCAACTTCACTTTTGTCTTTCTCATTCTGTCCCTTTTCCTATTCCTCCCCTCCCCCACTCCCTTTTCCCCAGGCTCCGGGCCCTGTCTGGGGGTGGCCATGGGGGTGGTAGCAGCAGTAGCGTTGCCACCTCACCACCACTCTCTCCTGCATTGCCAAAGTATAAACTTGCGGACTACCGCTACGGGAGAGAAGAAATGCTAGCACTTTATGTCAAGGATAGGGAGGTGAGGCAAAGGAATTCTGATGTGTTCCAAAAGGATACAGAAATATATGACTGACATAAAAAAATAAAGTGACTTGTATTGGCATGTTCTAAAAAGTGTGACATTTAGATTGTACCTTTTTGTGGAGTCATTAAAAAAAAATCTAATATATAATGGCCTTTTCCTGTAATTTGTGTATTAAAACCTGACATTGCAATGGCTCATATACTCCCCCCCCCCCCCCCCCCCCCTCTCTCTCCTTATCAGATCCCTGTAGACCTACATGATAAGGATTTTCTGCCCATTTTACAAGAGGAGCCCCTGCCACCGCTGGCACTTGTAGCTTTTACAGAGGAAGAGCAGGTTGGTGCTTTCACTGTTCATATAGGAGGCCATGCTAGAATGAATATGCAAAATTACAACTATGGCGTTCTCAGTGTCCTTACCCATTTTGTTGCTAACCTAGTAAGTATAATTGTTTGCCGTAGACATGTCTTTTTAAATTCTTGTCAGTTTCTCTCTTTCTTCATCCCCCTCTTTTTCCCTCTATCTCTCCCCACAGAGAAATTTCTCCATGTCTGTAAACAGTGCAGCGGTGCTCAGGCTGATGGGAAGAGGAGGGGGCCCGGTGGGGCCAGGGGCACCGAGGGGTCGAAGCACTTCACGGGGAAGAGGTGAGGTGGAGTGTCTTGTTGTGTCAATGTGTGCATCTCAATAGTCTAACGTGACTTTGCTTGTCTCTTCTTCATCTGAAAACAGTCTCTGTGAAAGTGGTATGGAGGAGGCAAAGCATACAGTTGCGTTCAACTGTTAAATTATTTCAGTCAGTGCTGAAATAACAACCCACTTCAGATTATATTGACTGAGACCCACCCTTCAGAATGTTAACAATCTTGTGCCAGCTGCACAGAAGGGAATTAACAGTATCACTCTGTTTCTACGCTTGATTATGCCTCTGTCAGTAGAAGCTATCGCAGCTGGTTGAATTCATCACCAGCTAGCGCCAACATTAAAGTGTAGTGTGTGTGTTTTGAATCCTTCTCGAGTGTAGTATGATTTGTGGATTCAAATAAAGTATTTCAAATGTGTATCTGGCAGGACGGGGTAGAGGAGATGGAGGGTTTTACCAAAGAAGTTTTGATGACGTGGAGGGGGGCTTTGGCCGCGGAGGCAGGGAGATGCACCGCTCCCAAAGCTGGGAGGAGAGGTAATGGACTACCCGCTCTAGAGACACAAGTTCAACTGGAATTTTACGCACATTAACCTTTGACTTCAATGGATGATTTATGCAAAAGTTGAGTGGGCGCATCTTAAATTGGGTTCCAGGCTAGTGGAATGAGAACGGTCAAGACCATGGCTTTCCAACCCTGTTCTAGGAGATCTACCATCCTGTAGGTTTTCACTCAAACCCTATTCTAGCCTGATTCAAAGAGTTAGCTGGTTGATGCACAATCAGGTTAGTTACAACAGGAAGGTAGCTCTGAAGGAACAGGGTTTGAGAGCCCTGGTCTAAACCCATTTGTTTTATGAGATTTATGTATTGTCATGTTGTTTTGTGTCTGTTTTTACCTGCATGCTCAGTCATCCTTTTTGTCTTTTTTTCTTTTTTCAAAGTCACGCTGAGTCTATTTTCTCCCCATCTAGGGGAGACAGAAGGTTTGAAAAGCCAGGTCGAAAAGACTCAGGTTTGTGTCAATACTTTCTAGTCAAGTAATCCATGCAGTATGAATAATGTACTTAAATGACAGTTACGGCATTTACAGGTAATCATTTATTTTTCTTTGTCGCTCCTCTGTCTCCATTGACTTGGCAGAAGTTGCTCCTGCCCACTTTCCGATGAATCATAGTAAGTTTGCCCTCCACGCCCTTGCACTTATACACGTCCCTTTCTTGTCAAGGGGAACTAGCTGCTGTTTCTCCAAAGAATATAAACTCAGCAAAAAAAGAAACGTCCTCTCACTGTCAACTGTTTATTTTCAGCAAACTTAACATGTGTAAATATTTGTATGAACATAACAAGATTCAACAAATGAGACATAAATGAACAAGTTCCACAGACATGTCACTAACAGAAATGGTATAATGTGCCCCTGAACAAAGGGGGGTCAAAATCAAAAGTAACAGTCAGTATCTGGTGTGGCTACCAGATGCATTAAGTACTGCAGTGCATCTCCTCATGGACTGCACAATATTTGCCAGTTCTTGCTGTGAGATGTTACTCCACTCTTTCACCAAGGCACCTGCAAGTTCCCAGACATTTCTGGGGGGAATGGCCCTAGCTCTCACCCTCCGATCCAACAGGTTCCAGAGGTGCTCAATGAGATTGAGATCTGGGCACTTCGCTGGCCATGACAGAACACTGACATTCCTGTCTTGCAGGAAATCACGCACCGAACGAGCAGTATAGCTGGAGGGTCATGTCAGGATGAGCCTGCAGGAAGGGTACCACATGAGGGATGAGGTTGTCTTCCCTGTAACGCACAGCGTTGAGATTGCCTGCAATGACAACAAGCTCAGTCCGATGATGCTGTGACACACTGCCCCAGACCATGACGGACCCTCCACCTCCAAATCGATCCCGCTCCAGAGTACCAGCCCTGGTGTAATGCTCATTCCTTCGACGATAAACGTGACCATCACCCCATGTGAGACAAAACCGCGACTCGTCAGTGAAAAGCATTTTTTCGTAGTCCTGTCTGGTCCATAGACGGTGGGTTTGTGCCCATAGGCAACGTTGTTGCCGGTGATGTCTGGTGAGGACCTGCCTTACAACAGGCCTACAAGCCCTCAGTACAGTCTCTCTCAGCCTATTGCTGGACAGTCTGAGCACTGATGGAGGGATTGTGCGTTCCTTGTGTAACTCGGGCAGTTGTTGTTGCCATCCTGTACCTGTCCCGCGGGTGTGCTGTTCACATATACTGATCCTGTGCAGGTGTTGTTACACGTGGTCTGCCACTGCGAGGATGATCAGCTGTCCATGCTGTCTCCCTGTAGTGCTGTCTTAGGTATCTCACAGTACGGACATTGCAATTTATTGCCCTGGCCACATCTGCAGTCCTCATGCCTCCTTGCAGCATGCCTAAGGCACGTTCACGCAGATGAGCAGGAACCCGGGGCATCTTTCTTTTGGTGTTTTTCAGAGTCAGTAGAAATGCCTCTTTTAGTGTCCTAAGTTTTCATAACTGTGACCTTAATTGCCTACCGTCTGTAAGCTGTTAGTGTCTTAACGACCGTTCCACAGGTGCATGTTCATTAATTGTTTATGGTTACTTGAACAAGCATGGGAAACGGTGTTTAAACCCTTTTATAATGAAGATCTTTGAAGTTATTTGGATTTTTATGAATTATCTTTGAAAGACAGGGTCCTGAAAAGGGGACATTTCTATTGTTTTCTGAGTTTATATTTTCTATGCTAAAACTGAGGGTAAACGTGTACTTCACAAGGGCCTAACTGTAACGCTGTACATTGCTTAGTCAGGCAACAATACAGCGATACAAACGTTTATTTATTGTCATCAAAGACCGTATCAGGCTAAAAGATTGTATACATATGTAATTGAGTAAAAATAAATAAATGTTGAACTTGATGTTCCCCTTGTTATGAATTAAATTCAAGTTATGCAATTGTTTTCCCTCCAGTCCGTGCTAACTACGAGGATGTTGGGACCGGCGTGGGAGGCCTGCCTGTGAGGAAGCACGATTTTACACGTTCGGAGAGCGAGAACTGGCGCACGTCCCGCGACGAAGCAAATGGTGAGGACGGTGACGAGGGGGGCTGGCGCCTGGCGGGTGCCTCGCGACGTGACAGCGACCGGTGGTGCCCCCCGAGTCCAGGTGTGCCCTGTAGTGATCCTACACTGCTGCCACCATATTGGCAGGCGGTGGTTTTAATTGCAGGCCCAACGCGCTACAGGTTGATTTTAAAAAGGCAGGCTTATTCTGAACTCTTAAATCACAACGGACACCTCAAATGTCTCCAGTTTAGGACACCTAAGAGAATGGGTTTTCAACAGGGAGTACTGGAATCCATTCAGACTGGAATCCCCCCCCCCCCCCAAAAAAAAAGCATCACATTGATCTAAAGTAGTGGGCTTCAATGTGAGAGAATGGCTGGGGTGAAGCTGAGTGACAGGGTCTCTAAACCGCTTCTCTCCTCAGACGGGCTACGGTCGGCAGTGCGGCGAGAGGTGCACCCGGGGGAGCAGCCACGGCAGCGCCGGTTCCCGTTCGATGCCAGAGAGGACGAGCGCGGCTACAGACGTCCCCGGTCAGGCAGTGGCAGCCTGGAGGAGGATGGGAGCAGCCTGCCAGAGTGGTGCTTGGAGGACGCTGAGGAGGAGACGGGCACCTTCGATTCGTCCGGAGCCTTCCTCTCGCTCAAGGTTCGAGTGAGTGTGAACTCCATATAGTCTAACAAACATCACTTGTTAAAGGGATGCTTTGGGACTTTTGCAATGATGCCCTTTATCTACTTCCCCAGCATCAGATTAACTTGTGGATACCATTTGTATGTTTCTGTGTCTAGTATGAAGAAAGTTAGAGCTAATTTCGTGAGCCAATGCTGACTAGCGTTAGCACAATGACTTTATTTATTGTAATTTTATTTACTAGGCAAGTAAGTTAAGAACAAATTATTATTTCACTTGTTTTTCGAACCAGGGTCTGTAGTGGCGCCTCTAGCACTGAGATACAGTGCTTTAGACCGCTGTGCAACTCGGGAGCTGCTAGCAGATACCCATAGACGTTGTTATTGCGCTAACGCTAATTAGCAACTTCCTTCAAACCACACGCAGAGACATAATAAATGGTATCCATGAGTTGATCTGACTCCTGGGAAGCAGTTAAAGAGCCTCATTGACAAAATCCCATAGTATTCCTTTAATGGGTGCAGGAACAAATAAAGGTTGAAGAAATTAAGTAGGACCTGCACACATGTTTGAGGTCTATTGAGTATATATGCAATGATTATTTGTTTTCACTGATGGGCAATTTGTTTGCAGCTATTACAAAAAGTATGGCATCGGAGCACTGTGGCACATGGAGCACTGTGGCACATGGAGCACTGTGAATGCAAGGCTGCTATGCGAAGGACATATGGAGACTTTCATGACAATTCGTGTGTATACAGTATATATTTCTCCTCCACAGAAAGCTCCCAAGGAGCCCATCTTGGAGGAGGCAGAGCTGGACTTCAGACCCCTGGAGGAGTGTGACGAGGGCCTTGAGGAGGACGGACAGCCCCGGGAGACCAAAAACCCAGACAGAGAGGCAAGAAGAGACCCCGACAGAAAACAGGGTGAGTTAAGAGGATTAGAAACTATGTCCGGCATACTGTATATATTTTTTCTCCCAATAGTAAACTGTGGAGAGAGAACATCGATGAATGTATCTTGTCTTCTTTTTTTTCCCAGATGTGGGAAGAGGGGTAGTAGAGGCGCCGCCTGCTCCCTCGCCTCCAGAACCCCAGCCCTCCGCCCCTCTGCTGCCCCCCAGCCAGCCCGACAGAGCAGAGGAGCCTGAGAGGCCACTTGAGCGACCCCCAGCCCCGGAACACAGGCCAGAGGCCAACAAAGTCCCCCTGAACGTCCCCATGTCGATGCCCATGTCCAACACAATGCTGGACTCCCTCCCCATCCCCCACACCGCAGCACACACTCTCACAGGTAGGCTTACACAAGAGCAGGGGAGGAGTACAGTCAAATCTGCCACATTTGTGCCCGTTGAAGGCTGATTGATGAGACATTGTAAATGACAATGGTATTTCCTTCAGTAACCTTGTGCTTCAAATAAACAGACTCAGGATTGCATGTAGTTTGAGGTTGTCACCTGCACATAGTATCTTGAAGCTCCACCTCCATCTGTGACAGACTAACCCTACACCCTTTGTCCTGTCCAGTGTCTCCAGTGTTGGCCCCGTCGTCCACCATACAGATGCAGCAGAAGCCGCCGGACGTGCCCGTGGCTATGCCCGTCCCGCTGCCCTTCAGCACCAGCCTCATGGCTCAGAGCACGTCTATCATGACCCCCAACATTATGGCCCCCAGCACGGGCCTCATGGCTCCTATTGGAAGGCCCACGGTCATGCCGCCACACCACACCATGGTTGAAGATGAGAGACTGAAGCACTTTGAACAGGTAAGTAGACAGACAGTAGGCAGGTTTCTATTGACCCAGGTTTATTTGACAAAAGCTGTGCAGCAAGTAAAAGTATTGCGACATTTGTAATGGACACGGCAGAAGAGTCATTTCTTTTGTCTAAGTTAATTGCGACAAATGATGGAAATTGTGTTTTTCTAATAAATTGATTGGTGAATAATTCTGAAAGTAAGCGGGGCACGTGATGTTATCACTTAATAAAGCTACACCACACATGTAATTATAAAAGCCCGTTGCTTGCAAAATCCATTTATTAAACTAAAATAATGTTTATTTGCAAGACCAGGATTGTCTTGACTTTCATGAATGTCTGAATTGCTTTGAATTGCAATTTGAAGTTTGACCATCAAATAGTTTGAGATCTCTACTATGACTGCAAGTTACACTATGACACAGACTCTGGCCATAATAAGTAGGCATAGGAGAATTATTAGAATAAGGTATGGCAAATATTAGTCAATTCCTGCATTCTATCCATGCTGGCTTTTGCAGGCTACTTGAGACATGAAACAGATGGGTGGGCAGGGCATATAGGCTATCGCTTTATTAACAAACAATCTGTCTATATGGATAATGGAAACACTTCAACCACTTTAATTCAATTTTTTTTAGCTTATTTATTTTTAGGTGTGACATCATTATGTCCAACTGTTTGTATCGACATGACAGTTCAAAGGAAACTCACTGTGGCAGCCAATTGTCACATCTACTTTCCATCCGGACTTTCTAAATGTTGACGAAAGAAATTACTGGACAAGGAAATGGAAACCTAGCTAATGCCGGTTTCTAGTAGGAGTTAGTTGGTTGCAGAGCTGCGTGTTGAGCAGGGTAGTAAAAGTTATCAAGCTGGTTTTGGTGAAACTGAATTTGGAGCATCTCTGGATATGAAAAGTGCTGTGTGTTCACTTCTGAAACACGTCAAGAATATGGAGAGGATGTTCATTGAATTGTGATGAAATCGAAAACACCTTATATTCCTCTGGGATAAGCTGAGCTAGTGGTGTTTGTTTTGTGATACTGTATACTATCATGATGCTCTCTCTACAGGACTAGACAAACATGTACAATCTCCTGCTGTTGTGCCCTTAAGCAAGGAGCTTTACCCCCATCAAGTAAAATAATTGCACTGTTAGGCTATTGTATAAAACACATGGTCAAGCCATCTGGAGAGCTACTGGGTGTACAGGCTTTGGATACAGCCCTGCTCAAACACCAGAGTCCGCTTATTAAGGTCATGTTGAGCCGCTGCTTTTTTTTAAAACAATTTAATGTAGCAATAAGTGGGGCACGAACAAAAGCCTGCACACCCAGTAGCTCTCCTGGAGGATGTAAGCATTACCATTACCAACCAAATACAATGCAATAATCAATAACAATGTAATACTCCGAAAAACCCTACGAGAAATAAGAAATATTAAGGACACTAAGGAAGCATACTGTATATGGGCCAGTTCCAATAGTATATTTACAGTGCATCCATAAAGTATTTAGACCCACATTTGGTTACGTTACAGCGTTCTTCTAAAATAAATGTCATTTTCCCCCCTCATCAATCTACACACAATACTCCCAATACAGGTTTTTAGAAATGTTTGCAAATATATTAATAAAAATCAGAAACCTTATTTGCATAAGTATTCAGACATTTTGCAATGAGACTTGAAATTGAGCTTGGGTGCATCCTGTTTCCATTGATCATTCTTGAGATGTTTCTACAACTTGGAGTCCACCTGTGGTAAATTCAATTGATTGGACATGATTTGGAAAGGCAAACACCTGTCTACATAAGGTCCCACAGTTGACAGTGCATGTCAGAGCAAAAACCAAGCCATGAGGTTGAAGGAATTGTCCATAGAGCTCCAAGACAGGATTGTGTCGAGGCACAGATCTGGGAAAGGGTACCAAAAAATGTCTGCAGCATGGACGGTCCCCAAGAACACAGTGGCCTCAATCATTCTTAAATGGAAGAGATTTGGAACCACCAAGACTCTTCCTAGAGCTGGCTGCCCCGCCAAATGGAGCAATCAGGGGAGAAGGGCCTTGGTCAGGGAGGTGACCAAGAACCCGATGGTCACTCTGACAGAGCTCCAGAGTTCTCTGTGGAGATGGGAGAACTTTCCAGAAGGACAACCGTCTCTGCAGCACTCCACCACTCTTTATGGTAGAGTGGTCAGATGGAAGTCATTCTTCAGTAAAAGGCACAGCCCATTTTGGAGTTTGGCGAAAGGCACTGAAATGACTCTCAGACCATGACGAGCAAGATTCTCTGGTCTGATGAAACCAAGATTTGAACTCTATGGCCTGAATGCCAAGCGTCACATCTGGAGGAAAGATGAACAGAGCAAAGTACAGAGATCCTTGATGAAAACCTGCTCCACAACACTCAGGACCACAGACTGGGGCAAAGGTTCACCTTCCAACAGGACAATGACCTTAAGCACCCAGCCAAAACAACGCAGGAGGGACTTTGGGACAAATCTGAATGCCCTTGTGTGCCCAGCCAGAGCCCGGACCTCCAGTTGTTTAGGGTCTATATACATGGTCCATATTATCAGGCAGGTGTGCTATTTTAGCAATAAGCATTAGCCTATCACGTGTATCCTGATGCATCGTAGTGGCTACATGGCTTAAGCATGGTGTTGCTCCTCTGCATTAGCTAGATCGCTGTTTCCCTAACTGTGGGGCGCGTCCCTCCAGGAGGGGTCTCAGTCTGGCTTTAAACTTACTCTTGAAAGCTCTTAATAGTAGAATGCACATTGGAAATTGGGTAGTGCATCATCAGTTCCTCTTGTCAAGTCAGTCATTGCATACCTTTTGAGAGCTGTTGATAACCTTCCAGGTCTCTTACTTGGTCATTTGGTAAATGTATATCATTATTTATCTTTACTACATGTGCCCATCTCATTGATATCAAATTATTGGAGATATACATTGTTTTTCCATCCACCATGCGTCATGTGCGTATTGGTCATGTGAGGTGAAATGTGTGTATTTCGGGATGTAAGCACAGTTTGTTTGTTTGATCTGACGAAGATCCGTTTCGGGTCAATACGTTGTCAATAAAGCGGTGTATTAGGAGCTTTAACAGTGTGCGGGCCTTGTTCTATACTAGTGTTCTTAATTATCCCAGCAACAATTGTTTTAAGGATGTGCGTATGACAAACTTATATTTATAACTTATCAGATATGTCCAGATCAACTAGCCCATATTGGCTAACGTTAAGGTTTTAGATATTGTTGTCATTTTTTTTGTCACTCAAATCACATTAAATCATATTAGACAAGGCAAAATTTATAGAATGTCAAGAAAGTGTGCTTTAAAACGGCAACATTTTCTTTGCACCCCATGACAAAATGGGTACAATTGCAGTAAATAAGCTGTAACCCTGCAGAATTCTCTCCACCACCAAGAGGGGTGTTAACAGTTTGTATCATGAACGGTGCCTGTGACCATAGAAATAGACATGGTGCGTGGGCCCACGTGCAAGGGGGTGCGCTGGAGTTTTCCCATGCTGGAAGGGGAGCCCCAAGTGAAGAAGTTTGGGAACCCCTAAGCTAGATCAAACACTAAATATTAACTTGTTTGATTTTAATGTGCTTAAAAATAAATACCACTGACACTAATAAAATTGTGATTAAAAAATAGAATAATTGTATTTATAAATGGTGTAATTGTGTGAATTTTACAGTGGATATAGGCCTACCCTTTATTCAGTCGTATGGCGAATGGACGATGTGCCAGACACTGATTTGTGAAACGCTGCCAATTGCTCAGTATTTGGAGTTGAGAAATAAATCATACCGCACTGGAAAGCTGGGATCTTTTCAAGTGATGGCGGCCTCTTCCCGAGATTGCATTTAGGAATGTTGCGCAGCAATCGGCTATATGAGGAGTTGCACTCTCTTGCCGCCCGACAGTTGACGTTCCGCTCGAACTAGGCTATATGTGCGTCTGATAAATAAACAAAATAGCTCATTAACATCTTGGGGATCTAATCTTGTTTTTAAACTATTACATAGACTACAGCCCTCAAACTCCACTCTGGACTTAGAAGCCAGTTCCACTGCATTTTTTTCATTGTTCACCATTGTTAGACCTGGGACACCAGGTGGCGTGTATGTGCAATGAATGATCGGGTAGAACTGAAAACCAGTAGTTTCCCGGAACTCGAGGGGTTAAGAGTGGAATACCCCTGGACTACAGAATAGCACCATTACAATATATTTTTTCTCTGGCAAAAGCGGTGCCTGTAGATACAATACATGGTTCTACTCCGATGCATTCTGCAGAGATTGGGAGAACAGTGCACAGCACATTGCATTTGGAGGACACCTTTTGATACAACTCTGATCAATCTAATTTTATATATATATTTTTTAAATCTATATTCTACTTGTCCAACAATTTGTTTCACTTGTCCCGGACAAGTGTTAATTATGTCGAGCCCTGCCGTACATGTACAATAAAGGTGTCTACGTTCACCCCCCATCTCTCACTCTTCCTGTTTTCACTCTCTATTTGTGAAGGAAGCAGAGAAGATGGTGGCGTATCTACAGGACAGTGACGACCGGCTGGCTGCCAAGAACTCAGCACCCGAACCAGCCTGCCTGCCGCTCACACACGAGGCTGCTCTGAAGTGGTTCTATAAAGACCCCCAGGGAGAGATGCAGGGTAAGATGGAGGGAGAGAATGAAGGGAGGGGGGGGGGGGTGGGCTTCTTTGAAGGAAAATCTGCGTGCTCTGCAACCCGTATCATTTCAACTAGTCACCACTGCTGGAGAGAGACTGTGTTCTTTATCTATTATCAATGGCACGGTCTGCTCTGTATTTCCTGGTCTAAAGTAAATTATTAATCTGTGATTCGGGGGGGTTGTACAGCCCCGGAATATAATTTCAAATAGTCAGACTCAGAACAACTTTAAAAAATGTTTTACTTACATATGTTAAAGTGACTGTCAAATGTAATCATCTCCCCCTCTCCAGGTCCGTTCAGTAACCCGGAGATGACAGAGTGGTTCCAGGCAGGCTACTTCACAATGACCCTGCTGGTGAAGAGAGGCTGTGACGAGGTCTTCCAACCGCTGGGGGAGATCATCAAAATGTGGGGCAGGGTCCCCTTCGCCCCTGGACCAGCACCGCCACCCTTACTGGTAACCATCACACACACCTGAGCTCCATCGAGCATTCTAGCATTCGCTCCTTTAGAATATTGTCAAATAATCTTGATAATTCCATAGGCAATTAAAATTATTCGGACTCAACCTCGACCACTTTAGTCTTCTCATTGTCAAGACAAAGCAAGTTTGTGTTGGCTGCCTGCACTTCAGAAGGAAAATGTTGTGAATGTTGCAATTATTTATTCTACAAGTCAGAGGCGTGTTAGCTGTACATGTATTGCGCTCCACAACGTTGTGCCATGTTGAACGCATCCAAGGTGGTCGTCCGCTTGCCGATACCCATGTCTAACTCGCCGTCTGTGTTCACAGGGTGACACTGGGGACCAGGAGCGTCTGAAACTGCAGCAGGAGCTGACTGCCCTCAACCTGTACCAGCTGCAGCAGCTGCAGTACCAGTACCTGTTGAGGCAGCAGTACGCCCAGGCCCTGGCCCAGCAGAAAGCCCAGGCCCTCAGCTCAGCACCACACCAGCAGCAGCAGCAGCAGCAGCAGCAGATCAACCTGCTCCTCCAGCAATACCAGGCCCTCAAGATGAGGTCAGCGGAACACACGTAAGCGTACTCGTGCGCACACACCTCTACTGCAGTACCAGGCACTTAAGATGAGGTCAGCGGGGCATACACACATTCGCCTACAGTAATACCACTGTCTGAGAACATGTCAGGCACACATTAACACAGAGTAAGGTGAAGTTGCCCCTAGATACTAATCTTGGGTCAGTATAGCATTTTCCCCACTAATGGTTAAGTTTAGAATTGGGGGAGAGGAAACTGATCCTAGATCTGTAGTGAGGTGAAACATCATCTTGTAGAACACACACACACACAAACAGCAATACCTAAAGCCCTCAAGATGACATCACACATACAGATAATGCAATGTCGATCATGTTAATGTTGGTAATGTAACTTGTTCCTGTGTCGGTCTCCCTGTCTAGAACATCCGAGAGTCTCTTAACTCCGGTGACGCGGTCCATGTCTGTACCAGACTCCCAGGGTTCTGTGTGGGAAATGCAGCACCCCTCCTCTCAGGTCTCTTGCACACCAAACATCCAGCAACCTGCCCCAAGTGGTACGTCTCCAACCCAGAACACACAGACTTGCACAGAATTTGTTTTGGCTGATGTTTTATAGCATATAGAGCTGTTGGTAGTTTGAGGATCTGAACCTCAACTTACAAAAAGAAGAGAAACCTCAATCGTATGATCTATAATGGCCATCTGTCCTGGCTGTCTGTTTTGTGTAGCGTGGGAAGGCAGCAGTGTGTGGGATCTGCCCATAGACTCCATGGCCCAGGCCCCCACCATAGAACAGATGCAACAGCTGGAGAAGAACAAGGCTGCTAAGGTAAGCGCACCGTATTGTCTATACTTATGCAATCTTTAGTTTCAGATCTAGACGTAGTGTTCAAGGGTTGGGCTCAATGCCCTTTTTAAAGCTAGACTAGATTCAGCACCGCAGACACTAAGATGAGTGCGATTCAACCCTTTGCTCTCACACAGTCACACAGAGTATCAACTCACCTCGGCTACAATGTGTTAACTACCGGAGCAAAACAGTGGTGAAGTTTGGACTCTTAGTTGTTGCGGAAATCAGCCCTATATTGCTGTTTAATTATTGCCTCGCTGAATCTACCTTTTAAACAATGCTATGAAAATGATACAATGTGATTTGGTTTATGAAGGTCTCTCCTCCTCATCTACTGGAGATGGAGCGGCGTGAGGCTGAGCTGAGGGCCAAGAGGGAAGAGGAGGAGAAGGAGAGGAAAAGACTGGAGGAAGCGTTACGGTCCCGACAGGAGGCGGAACGCAAACGCCTGGAGGAGGAGCTATCACGTCATAAACAGGTTAGGGGGGGGTCATCATCAGATTGTTTCCTGCTGAAATAAGACGGTCATAATACCACGCTTTAGAGAAGTTGGTATGAAATGTGAAGAATTTCAGCTGCACCATACCTAGTCTTTGTTGATGTTCAGTACGTTTGCCTAGAGTTGCAAGTTTGACCCAGTAGTCGGTCTATTCCTAGAAAGAGGCCTTGATTTCTGTTTAATGCAATTCATTTGATGGATCTTTACTATACCCAGGAGGAGGAGTTGAGGCAGCGGGAGCAGGAGGAGGCACAGCGCAGACAGAAGGAGGAAGAGGAACGGCAGGCACAGGAGGAGGCTCTCCGCAGACTAGAGGAAAGGAGGAGGGAGGAGGAAGAGCGGCAGCAAAGGGAAGAGTTCCTCCGTAAACAGGTACTGGGCTTCAGAATAAAGACAATATTAGGGCCCATAATCATGAAGTGTCTCAAAGTAGGAGTGCTGGAGTGCTGATCTGGGATTAGTTATCCTATAAAGGCGTCAGCATGCTTCAGTTCGGCTGGTCTCTAGCCGAACTCTGCTTACCGAACGAGTGTGCTCACATGCTCCCTAAGACCGTAGCTTCTAAAAAGCGGAAATAGTACTGTTTGTCCATTATGGGACGCTGTTGGCAGAATACACTTTATCAAAATAGTCAGAATGAATCGAAGGTAACAAGATATGTAATCAACTTTGACATTTTTGCCAAAGAGATCTTAGTCTGGCCATTTTACATCTAACTAAGGTGTTTGGTGCAGTATTTAGCAGGAGTCGCGTCTCGTTGAATGACAACAAAGACTTTACTGAAGAATCCTTACTGTTGACCAATCACCGATGAAGGGGCGTTGACTTCGGCTCCGAACTTAAGCTTGCCTCCAGAAAAAATGTTTTGTGCCTTTAACAACCGGGGGGGAAAACACAGAAGTCCAAAGCGAACAAAGCGTCACTAAATGTCGTCATAATGTACACTACCGTTCAAAAGTTTGGGGTCACTTAGAAATGTCCTTGTTTTTGAAAGAAAAGCACATTTTTGTCCTTTTAAAATAACATCAAATTGATCAGAAATAGTGTAGACATTGTCAACGACTATTGTAGCTGGAAACGGCTGATTTTTAATGAAATATCTACATGGGCGTACAGAGTAGAGGTCGACCGATTTTTTTTTTTAATTAGGGCCGATTTCAAATTTTCATAACAATCGGAAATCGGTTATTTTTGGACACCGATTTGGCCTATTTTTTAAATTATTTTTTTAACACCTTTATTTAACCAGGCAAGTCAGTTAAGAACACATTCTTATTTTCAATGACGGCCTAGGAACGGTGGGTTAACTGCCTTGTTCAGGGGCAGAATGACAGATTTTTACCTTGTCAGCTCAGGGATTCAATCTTGCAACCTTACGGTTAACTAGTCCAACGCTCTAACCACCTGCTTTACATTGCACTCCACAAGGAGCCTGCCTGTTACGCGAATGCAGTAAGAAGCCAAGGTAAGTTGCTAGCTATCATTAAACTTATCTTATAAAAAACAATCAATTAATCATAACCATTAGTTAACGGTGGTTGATATTACTAGTTTATCTAGCGTGTCCTGCGTTGCATATAATCGATGCAGTGCGCATTTGCGGGAAAAGGACTGTCTTTGCTCCAATGTGTACCTAACCATAAACATCAATGCCTTCTTAAAATCAATACACAGAAGTATATCTTTTTAAACCTGCATATTTAGCTAAAAAAAATCCAGGTTAGCAGGCAATATTAACCAGGTGAAATTGTGTCACTTCTCTTACGTTCTTTGCACGCAGAGTCAGGGTATATGCGATAATAATAAACGTTTTGTTTTCGAAATGATAGTTTACGGATTTGACCATTATTAATGACCAAAGGCTCCTATTCCTGTGTGTTATAATTAAGTCTATGATTTGATAGAGCAGTTTGACTGAGCGATGGTATGCAGCAGCAGGCTCGTAAGCATTCATTCAAACAGCACTTTCGTGCGTTTTGCCAGAAGCTCTTCGCAAGCACAGCGCTGTTTATGACTTCAAGCCTTACAGCCTAATGGCTGGTGTAACCGATGTGAAATGGCTAGCTAGTTAGCTGGGTGCCCGCTAATAGCGTTTCAAACGTCACTCGCTCTGAGACTTGGAGTAGTTGTTCCCCTTGTTCTGCATGGGTAACGCTGCTTCGAGGGTGGCTGTTGTCGATGTGTTCGTGGTTCGAGCCCAGGTAGGGGCGAGGAGAGGGACGGAAGCTATACTGTTACACTGGCAATATTATAGTACCTATAAGAACATCCAATAGTCAAAGGTATGGTTCTGACCTAGAATATGTGGACATCTATAAGTACCTAGGTGTCTGGCTAGACTGTAAACTCTCCTTCCAGACTCATATCAAACATCTCCAATCTAAAATCAAATCTAGATTCGGCTTTCTATTCCGCAACAAAGCCTCCTTCACTGCCAAACTTACCCTAGTAAAACTGACTATCCTACCGATCCTCGACTTCGGCGATGTCATCTACAAAATAGCTTCCAATACTCTACTCAGCAAACTGGATGCAGTTTATTACAGTGCCATCCGTTTTGTTACTAAAGCACCTTATACCACCCACCACTGCGACCTGTATGCTCTAGTCGGCTGGCTACATATTCATCGCCAGACCCACTGGCTCCAGGTCATCTACGAGTCCATGCTAGGTAAAGCTCCGCCTTATCTCAGTTCACTGGTCACGATGGCAACACCCACCCGTAGCACGCGCTCCAGCAGGTGTATCTCACTGACCATCCCTAAAGCCAACACCTCATTTGGCTGCCTTTCGTTCCAGTTCTCTGCTGCCTGTGACTGGAACAAATTGCAAAAATCGCTGAAGTTGGAGACTTTTATCTCCCTCACCAACTTCAAACATATGCTATCTGAGCAGCTAACCGATCGCTGCAGCTGTACATAGTCTATCGGTAAATAGCCCACCCAATTTTACCTACCTCATCCCCATACTGTTTATATTTATTTACTTTTCAGCTCTTTTGCACACCAATATGTACGTGACCATCTGATCATTTATCACTCCAGTGTTAATCTGCAAAATTGTAATTATTCGCCTACCTCCTCATGCCTTTTGCACACAATGTATATAGACTCTCTTTTTTTTCCTACTGTGTTATTGACTTGTTAATTGTTTACTCCATGTGTAACTCTGTGTTGTCTGTTCACACTGCTATGCTTTATCTTGGCCAGGTCGCAGTTGCAAATGAGAACTTGTTCTCAACTAGCCTACCTGGTTAAATAAAGGTGAAATAAAATAAAAAATAAATAAATAAAAAAGTACATGGAATACAAATGGTATAGAGAGAAATAGTCCTATAAATACTATATTAACTACAACCTAAAACCTCTTACCTTGGAATATTGAAGTCTCATGTTTAAAGGAACCACCAGCTTTCATATGTTCTCATGTTCTGAGCAAGGATCTTAAACGTTAGCTTTTTTTACATGGCACATATTGCACTTTTACTTTCTTCTCCAACACTTTGTTTTTGCATTATTTAAACCAAATGGAACATGTTTCATTATTTATTTGAGGCTAAATTGATTTTTATTGATGTATTATATTAAGTTAAAATAAGTGTTCATTCAGTATTGTTGTAATTGTCATTATTACAAATAAATAAATAAAAATCGGCCGATTTAATCGGTATCGGCTTTTTTTGGGGTCCTCCAATAATCGGTATCGGCGTTGAAAAATCATAATCGGTCGACCTCTAGTACAGAGGCCCATTATCAACAACCATCACTCCTGTGTTCCAATGGCACGTTGTGTTAGCTAATCCAAGTTTATCATTTTAAAAGGCTAATTGATCATTAGAAAACCCTTTTTCAATTATGTCAGCACAGCTGAAAACTGTTATTATGATTAAAAGAAGCAATAAAACTGGCCTTCTTTAGACTAGTTGAGTATCAGCATTTGTGGTTTCGGTTACAGGCTCAAAATGGCCAGAAACAAAGAACTTTCTTCTGAAACTCGTCAGTCTATTCTTGTTCTGAGAAGTGAAGGCTATTCCATGTGAGAAATTGCCAAGAAACTGAAGATCTCGTACAACACGGTGTAATACTCCCTTCACAGAACAGTGCAAACGGGCTCTAACCAGAATAGAAATAGGAGTGGGAGCACAAATGAGCAAGAGGACAAGTACATTAGTGTCTAGTTCAAGAAACAGACACCTCCCAAATACTCAACTGGCAGCTTCATTAAATATTACCCGCAAAACACCAATCTCAACATCAACAGTGAAGAGGCGACTCCGGGATCAATTTGATGTCATTTTAATGGAAAAAAAATGTATTTCTAAGTGACCCCAAACTTCTGAACGGTGGTGTATGTACAAACTCTACTGAACCGTTTCAGCTGCGAAGCATGCTGAAGCCTTAAAACAGAAGCATGTCTGTTCTACGAAATACATTCCTAAATAAATGTATTCTCAAAGGTTGTATTTTCCTTAACGTTGTGCACTGAACTGACGTGCATGATTGTTGCTGACACTCCGATGTTTAGAAGAAGTGAATTAAACTGCGACGCTCAACTTAAACAGCGGTGCTGCTCGCAAAATAATTTAAAGCCTGTACTTTAACACTCAGGATGTAACTTAATTTACAGTTATACTGTTTTTGCCATGTAATGTTAAAACAGTCAGACAACCCCATTGTAAAATATTTACCTGTGTTCTGTGCCAGATAAATATTCCCCTCGAGACGCATCCTATGGCTCTTCACAACATGAGAGGGAAACATTTATTCTGACCATCTAAAATTATATTCATTTTGGAGTAGAATGTACATTTTTAAAGGTTAAAGAAACTGAGTTTCTCAGTCCTTCTGCATCTGTACTCCCTAAGCAAGGGGACTGGAATTGGTTACATTGCAGTTTAATGCATGTACAAAATTACCCGTGTCCCTAAAAGCATGAAAGGGGAGATTGACTTAAGTTTCAGTCATGGGGATTTTTTTTCCATTTTAATATAATATGGTCAGGGGTGACCTGATCCTAGATGAGTACTCCTACTCTTAGTTGCTCTGTGAATACGGGCCCAGAGCTGCTGTGGCTAATGCTAAAAGGCATATTGCTACATTGTGTTAATACTGAAGTTGACCCTGTTCTAACAACCACATTTCTCCCCAGGAGGAGGAGCGCCGGAAGCAGGAGGAGGAGCGCCGGGAGGAGGAGCGCCGGAAGCAGGAGGAGGAGCGCCGGGAGGAGGAGCGCCGGAAGCAGGAGGAGGAGCGCCGGAAGCAGGAGGAGCTGGAGGCCCTGAGGAGGTGCGAGGAGGAGAAGCGGCTGGAGGAGGAGGCGGTGGCGGCCGCGATGGCGTTGGCAAGGCAACAGCAGGAGGAGGCGAAGAGGAGGGAGCAGGAGGCCGCGAGGCAGCAGGAGCTAGCCAGACAGAGGCAACAGCAGCAGGAGGCGCTCCGCCGACTACAGCAGCAACAGCAGCAGCAACAGCTAGCCCAGATGAAGGTGACTAATATTATAACACTAACACAACACAAAATACACTGCAGCAGCAGCAACAACTAGCACAGATAAGGGTAACATACTTAGTATTCACACACTATACACACCTACCACTACACTAGCCCAGGTGAAGGTGACTACCTTATAAACTACACACCATATATAACTACCAAAGTAACTTTGAAGTCAGAACATCACTGAATACTGTATTTTAAGGTACCTGTAATTTGGCATGAAAAAATGTACTGGTTACCAGACTACCTTCGCTCCTTTTCCCTGTCTCGTAGCTGCCGTCGTCCTCTAAGTGGGGCCAGCAGTCAGCAGCCACGGCAGCAGCCATCTCCCAGTCCCAGAACGCCTTGTCGCTCTCTGAGATCCAGAAAGTGGAGGAGGAGAGGGAACGACAAGCACGAGAAGAGGTGTGAGCATAGGGACTGAGTTCGTAGAGGGATACTGAGGCACTACAGTATAGTGCTACTAATCTGGACTATGCACAACAGCATTTTGGATACCATAATACAATTTCTCTATATATCAACTATTGTTTAAAAAGGCTCTACACTGTTAAAAATCCTTCTCAACCCAACTTTAATCACCTGTCAATCACCAAACTGTTTTCCTGCTATGTTTATAAGGAGCGCAGTAGATCTCACTCTCCCCCTCCCCTCCCTCCATGCAGCAGCGGCGCCAGCAAGCAGAGCTCCTAAAGCTCCAGCAGCAGCAGGCCCTGCAGGAGGCCCTGCAGCCTCAGGCCAAGCTCTCTGGTTGGGGCAGCGTGGCCAAGCAGCCGGCCGCCACCAAGTCCCTGCTGGAGATCCAGAGGGAGGAGGCCCAGCAGGTGAAGCAGAGGAAAGAGCAGGGGGGTGGGAGCCAGCAGCCCAGTCACCCCACCGTCACCCAGCCGAACCGCGCCCAGAACAGAGCTGTGAGTCACTCGTTGGTTTGTTATTTCGTTCATTCATTTAATTTGTCTGCATTCATTCTGGGTAGGTCTTCCATGTCATTTATTTGACTGTGTGTTGATAGTGGTGTCTAAAACTAGAGGTCGACCGATTATGATTTTTCAACGCCGATACCTATTTATTGGAGGACCAAAAAAAGCCGATACCGATTAATCTGACATTTTTTTTTTTTTATGCATTTGTAATAATGACAATTACAACAATACTGAATGAACACTTATTTTAACCTCATTTAATACATCAATAAAAATCCATTTAGCCTCAAATAAATAATGAAACGTTCAATTTGGTTTAAATAATGCAAAAACAAAGTGTTGGAGAAGTAAAAGTGCAATATGTGCCATGTAAAAAAGCTAACGTTGGAGTTCCTTGCTCAGAACATGAGAACATATGAAAGCTGGTGGTTCCTTTAAACATGAGACTTCAATATTCCAAGGTAAGAAGTTTTAGGTTGTAGTTAATATAGTACTTATAGGACTATTTCTCTCTATACCATTTGTATTCCATATACCTGTGACTATTGGATGTTCTTATAGGCACTTTATTGCCAGTGTAACAGTATAGCTTCTGTCCCTCTCTTCGCCCCGAACCAGGAACACATCGACAACAGCCACACTCGAAGCAGCGTTACCCATCGCTCCACAAAAGATACGTCACTTGCAGTGCAAGGGGAGTAACTACTCCCAAGTCTCAGAGCGAGTGATGTTTGAAATGCTATTAGCGGGCACCCAGCTAACTAGCTAGCCATTTCACATCGGTTACACCAGCCATTAGGCTGATAGGCTTGAAGTCATAAACAGCGCTGTGCTTGCGAAGAGCTGCTGGCAAAACGCACGAAAGTGCTGTTTGAATGAATGCTTACGAGCCTGCTGCTGCCTACCACTGCTCAGTCAGACTGCTCTATCAGATCATAGACTTAATTATAACATAATAACACACAGGAATACGAGCCTTTGGTCATTAATATGGTCGAATCCGGAAACTATCATTTCGAAAACAAAACATTTATTATTTCAGTGAAATACGGAACCGTTCGGTATTTTATTTAACGGGTGGAATCCCTACGTCTAAATATTCTTGTTACATTGCACAACCTTCAATGTATGTCATAATTACGTAAGATTCTGGCAAATTAGTTCACAATGAGCCAGGCGACACAAACTGTTGCATATACCCTACCCTGACTGCGTGCAATGAACGCAAGAGAAATGACACAATTTCACCTGGTTAATATTGCCTGCTAACCTGGATTTCTTTTAGCTAAATATGCAGGTTTGAAAATGTGTATTTCTGTGTATTGATTTTAAGAAGGGCATTTGGTGTTTATGGTTAGGTACGAATCCAACGATTGAGCTTTTTTCGCAAATGCACTTTTGTTAAATCATCCCCCAGCGTTGCATCGATTATATGCAACGCAGGACACTAGATAAACTAGTAATATCATCAACCATGTGTAGTTAACTAGTGATTATGATTGATTGTTTTTTATAAGATAAGTTTAATGCTAGCTAGCAACTTACCTTGGCTTCTATTGCATTCGCGTAACAGGCAGGCTCCTCGTGGAGTGCAATGAGAGGCAGGTGGTTAGAGCGTTGAACTAGTTCTACTGTAACTTACTTGCCTAGTTAAATAAAGGTATAAAAAATAAATACAAATAAATCTGCAAAATCGGCGCCCAAAAAAACAGATTTCCGATTTATATGAAAACTTGAAATTGGCCCTAATTAATCGGCCATTCCGATTAATCGGTCGACCTCTATCTAAAACGGTGTTTCTCAAACCTTTCTTTGTGGACCCCCAGATGTTTCAAAGATTAGCACACCTGATTCCTCTAATCAAGGGCTTTGATGACAAGCTGAATCAGGTTTTCTTGGTCTGGAATAAATCAAATACATTGAACGTCTGGGGGGCCCAGGAAAAGACGTCGGGCAAACACTGCTCCAAATCAGACTACTCTGTTGGAATACTTCCCTTCATTATTTGCCGTAATGACACTGGTTTACTTGAGTTTATTAGGATCCCCATTAGCTACTGTACATACAGCAGCTACTATTCCTGAGGACCACATAAAACGTACAAATACATGACAAACCCAGTAATAGACTAGAACAACATAAGAGAGTACATTCAAAATAAATTATGAAAGTAAAATAAGTTATATATAGGAAAGACATCCAAAATACTATTTACACACTATTCATATTCTTCTATACAGTACAGTTAAATTAGATCTTTCAATAGAGGATAGGCACTCTGATGCCAGATGTTTTTTTTGTTATCTGTTTTTCTAACCTCTAGTAGCAGAGCATTCCACGATGACATGGCTTTGTACATAGCTGGTCTGACCAGGTTGGATCTCTTTTCCCCCAGACCACTGCTCTGAGTTCCTCAGTGTGGGGCTCGGTGGCCACCAGCAGCATGGGCGGCGGGGCGCCTAACTGGGGCGGAGAAAGCAGCAGCATCTGGGGCGACAGCACCAACTCCAACATGGGCTTCTGGGACGAGACGGCCCAGCCCCCGCCACAGGCCCCACCCCCCGCCAGGAAGCCCAACGCTCAGAAGAACAACAGGGCCAACGCCAACCTCAGGTACAACCTCAGGACAGTTTTACAGCTCACACCTGCGTGTCTATTTTTGCCTGCTTGACTCGAAAGGTCGTGGTCAGGACAGTTCTCTAGAAGAAAAAGAAACGCACACCTATTAAGGCGAGGTGCTGGCTAGCGGAGTGGAAACTTGAAAATAAAAGAGAGCCGCACACTCTTGGAGCTCAGATGCAAAAATGTAATACCAACGTTTCGACAGCCAAGCTGTCTTCATCAGGGTATAATCACAAACACTGCGGGATGACTCGTTTATATAGTGTCAAAAGACACAGGTGTCTGTAATCATGGCCAGGAGTGGCCTAATATCATTGGTTAATAATCAAATATTAAAATGTCATACAAAGAACTGCATACAAACAAATGGATAGCATACCATCATATATTAATTTGACTATACAAGTTTACACACAATTACAATGGCAAAGTCACAATAATCACAAGAATGGCTTCAGATCAAAGTCTACGTTGAGACCGAAGGGCGCAAGGGTCTTTAAATTAAAGATCCAGGCAGCCTCTCGTTTTAACAATAAATTATCAAGGTCACCCCCTCTCCTAGGGAGGGTGACATGTTCGATGCCAATATAACGCAGAGACGAAATCGAGTGGCCTGCCTCCAAGAAGTGGGCCGCAACTGGATAAGTAAAGTTTTTACACCTAATGGTGCTACGATGCTCTGAGATACGTACTTTTAATTCGCGCTTTGTTTTACCTACACAATTTTTACCACAAGGACAAGTTATAAGATAAATAACTGCCTTAGTGGAGCACGTAATAACACCTTTTATTGGGATCGATTTCCCTGTTTGTGGGTGTTTGAAGGATCTACATTTATAAGTGCCATTGCATTGAGCACAGCCATTACATTTGTAATTTCCATCCAGTAGGGGCGCAAATAAACGTTGTTCAGGAATATCTTGGGGTGGTAAATCAGAGTTTACCAATTAGTCTCTGAGATTTCTGCCCCGCGAGAATACGACCAAGGGAAGGTCCGAAAACACATTACCGAGACGATCATCGGATTTTAGGATGTGCCAATGTTTGAACAATTCGCTTAATTTGTTCAGAGCACTTTGAATAGCGGGTAGTTAGAACGCAAGAATGCGTCTTTTTGCGAGACTGACCTTGAAAAAGGTCATGTCTCGTTTTGTTTTGAATTTTCTCAATGGCAATATTAATCTGATCATTCTTGTAGCCCCTCTCCTTGAACTTTCTTTGCGTCTCAGCCATATTTCTGTCGAAATCGGACTGTTTTTTGCTAATTCTTTTGATTCGACAGAATTGGCTGTAGTGCAAACTATTTTTCAAGGGAAGTGGGTGACAACTGTCAGCCCTCAACAAACTGTTACGATCAGTAGGTTTCCTGTAAAGATCCGTGTATAGAACATTATCTTCACACAAGATCAGAAGATCAAGAAAACTGATTTGACGTCTATCAGATTGCATAGTACATCTCAGATGCTCAGAACAGGAGTTAAGAAAAGCATGGAACGCCTGGAGCTGTTTTGCATCACCCCTCCATAGAACAAAAATATCATCAATATACCGTTTCCAAATAATGATGTGAGGCAAGAAAACATTTTTGAGAGGATTGAAAATAGACTGTTTCTCCATGTAACCCACATACAAATTAGCATAGTTAGGAGCCATGAGGGATCCCATAGCAGTCCCTTTAATCTGAATAAAGAAATCATTTAGAAACATGAAATAGTTATGCGTGAGTACTATTTCAGCCAATGTTACAATGCATGCACTGGAAGGTAGTTCATTAGGGTCACGTTGCAGAAGAAAATGTTCCATAGCTTCAATACCGCCCTCGTGTGGAATATTAGTGTATAATCTAAAGTAACTAACAAGGTATTCTCAGGGAGAGGATCAAGAGATTCAATGATAGAGATCATACTGCTAGTGTCCTTTACAAAGGAGGGTAGCTGTTCTGCGAGTGGTCTAATAAAAAAGTAAACAAAAGTAGATAGAGGGGCCGTTACTGCATCAATGCCCGCTGCAATAGGGCGCCCTGGAGGTTGTGTAACATTATGTAATTTCGGCAAAGTATAGAAAGTGGCAATTTTAGGGTGTTGAATAGCCAAAAAAGCATTCAGCAGGACAGTTCTCTCTTCTCATATGGCTATTTTTTACATTTGAGGTATTAAGGGGAGAAGCCTATTTTCCCATTAGTCACATCTAATCAAATTTTATTGGTTCCATACACATGGTTAGCAGATGCGAGTGTAGCGAAATGCTTGTGCTTCTAGTTCCAACCATATCTAACAAGTAATCTAACAATTTCACAACAAGTACCTTATACACACAAGTGTAAAGGAATGAATAAGAGTATGTACATATAAATATATGGATGAGCGATGGCCGAACGGCATAGGTAAGATGCAGTAGATGTTATAGAATACAGTATATACATATGAGATGAGGAATGTAGGGTATGTAAATATTATATAAAGTGGCATTGTTTAAATTGACTAGTGATACATTTATTACATCCAATTTTGTATAATTAAAGTGGCTAGAGATTTGAGTCAGTATGTTGGCAGCAGTGACTCAAATGTTAGTGATGGCTGTTTAACAGTCTGATGGCCTTGAGATAGTTTTTCAGTCTCTCTATTGTGCATCTGTAAAAGTTAGTGTGTTTTTGGTGACAAGCCACATTTCTTCAACTTCCTGAGGTTGAAGAGGCGCTGTTGCGCCTTCTTCACCACGTTGTCTGTGTGGGTGGACCATTTCAGTTTTTCCGTGATGTGTACGCCTAGGAACTTAACTTTCCACCTTCTCCACTACTGTCCCGTCAATGTGGATAGGGGAGTGCTCCCTCTGCTGTTTCCTGAAGTCCACAATCATCTCCTTTGTTTTGTTGACATTGAGTGGTTATTTTCCTCACACAACACTCCAAGGGCCCTGACCTCCGCCCTGTAGGCCGTCTCGTCGTTGTTGGTAATCAAGCCTACCACTGTAGTGTCGTCTGCAAACTTGATGATTGAGTTGGAGGCGTGCATGGCCATGCAGTCATCATGAGTGAACAGGGAATACAGGAGAGGGCTGAGAACACATCCTTGTGGGGCCCCAGTGTTGAGGATCAGCGGGGTGGAGATGTTGTTTCATACCCTCACCACCTGGGGGTGGCCCGTCAGGAAGTCCAGGACCCAGTGGCACAGGGCTGGGTTAAGACCCAGGGTCTCGAGCTCAATGACGAGTTTGGAGGGTACTATGGTGTTAAATGCTGAGCTGTAGTTGATGAACAGCATTCTTACATAGGTATTCCTTTTGTCCAGATGGGTTAGGGCAGTGTGGTTGCGTTGTCTGTGGACCTATTGGGGCGGTAAGCAAATTGAAGTGGGTGTCAGGTAGGGTGGAGGTGATATGATCCTTAACTAGTCTCTCAAAGCACTTCATGAGGATGGAAGTGAGTGCTACGGGGCGATAGTCATTTAGTTTAGTTACCTTTGCTTTCTTGGGTACAGGAACAATGGTGGACATCTTTAAGCATGTGGGGACAGCAGACTGGGATAGGGAGAGATTGAATATGTCCGTAAACACACCAGCAAGCTGGTCTGGGCATGCTCTGAGGACGCGGCTAGGGATGCCGTCTGGGCCAGCAGCTTTGCGAGGGTGAACACATTTAAATGTTTTACTCACGTTGGCTGCGGTGAAGGAGAGTCCACAGGTTTTGGTAGCGGACCGTGTCGGTGGTACTGTATTGTCCTCAAAGTGAGTGAAGAAGTTGTTTAGTTGGTCTGGGAGCAAGACATCGTGGTCACACAAGCTCATAGAACGGGACTGCTGAGTGCTGAAGCGCATAAAAATAGTTATAGTATTAGTTTATAGTATTAGAGATGTGAGACCGGATTTGTGTTTTACTTGTCTTTATACACCTCTATAGAACAACTTGTCAAATACAGGTGCATTGAATACTCTTGTATTCCTGTCTGAGGAGACAGATTATCAAAGCATGTCATAATAAACTTTCAGTTCAGACCAAGGAGCCCTACTCCCCCCTACCACAGGATACTCTTTTGAAATATGTCTATTATGTACTTGTTATTCTCTGAAAATAAGCACATATTCTTGCACTTCATATGGAAGTTTCAAATTTTTCGAGCCCTTACCAGTTTGCAATCCCTGAATATGGTGATTCACTTACAAATAGGATGATGGTTTAACAGGAAGTCTTTAAAAGTTGAGGCCAATGTATCTAATCGTGTGTGTATGTGTGGTAACTGTGTGAGCAGCAGTCGGGCCAATAAGAAGGTGGAGGAGGAGGAGAAGCTGCTGAAGTTGTTCCAGGGGGTTAATAAGAGCCAGCAGGATGGCTTCATGCAGTGGTGTGAGCAGACCCTGCACACCCTCAACACCGCCAACAACCTGGACGGTGAGTATATAATATACGCGCACACGCCGCCAACAACCTAGGTGCGTCTGAAATGGCACCCCCTATTCCTTAGGGGTTCTGCCCCAAAATAGTGCACTATATAGGGAAAGGGTGTCAATTCAGACGCACCCTAAAGATACCTTGAACCTAAAGTAACCTTGGCTGTGTGTGACCCCATCTTTAAAACTCACCCGGCCCTCTTCCTCTAGTCCCGACATTTGCGTCTTTCCTGAAGGAGGTGGACAGTCCGTACGAGGTGCACGACTACGTGCGCGCCTACTTGGGAGACACGTCTGAGGCTAAGGAGTTTGCCAAGCAGTTCCTGGAACGCCGTGCCAAGCAGAAGGCCAACCAACAGAAAGAGCCCCAGGCCCCACAGAACCAGCAGCTGACTCTCAAACAGCGACCGCAACAGCAGGTGAGAGAAACATGGCACAGCAATTCATTGGGCAACTGGGGTGTAGCTATCTTTTTAGTAACCAAACGAGACAACAACTTGTAAAAATAAACTTGTTTTTGTTGCTATCTGTTTTCCATTGCAAAACCTTTTGCTTTGGTGTGCACTAATGAATACTCCCCTGGTTTGGCGTTTAGTTGTAGTCTATAGTTGTATGATAATCGATTGGATTTATATTGCGCTTTTCAAAACACCCAAAGCGCTTTAAATAGTAGGGGGATGCTCACCTCATCCACCACCAATAGTTGAACTACCTAGTGTTGTGACATTGGTAACATTTTATTATCGATACAATAGAAGGCCAAGTAACGCGATACAACCGGGGAAACAGTTCAGATATGCCTGGCTTCCTGTTCACATCGTCCCCTGACACTTGTTCACATTTTCTTAAAGTTATGCTCATGTGCTATACAACACCTGTCACTGATATTCACCCTTCTGCTCAATACAACACATATTACTTTACACTGTTCACTTTATAATAGAACACTGCCAAGAAGGGCTAATTTGCTCATATTTGCAAAGGCCTACCTGTGATTTGGCTTGAAGAATGGAGGAAGGAATATAAACTTAACACAAATATAAATGCCACATGCATTTTTGCGGAGTTACAGTTCATATAAGGAAATCGGTCAATTGGGGCGCCAGGCCCAGCCAATCAGTGAGTTTTCTTCCCCTACAAAAGGGCTTTATTACAGACAGAAATACTCGGATGTGGATGTCCTGGGCTGGCGTGATTACACACAGTCTGCGTTTGAGGCCTGTTGGACATACTGTCAAATTCTCTAAAACGACATTGGAGAGGCGCCTTATGGTAGAAAGAACATTCAATTATCTGGCAACAACTCTGGTGGTGAAATGACATACATGACATACATAGTTGATACATTGTATCACAGATGACTGCTCAGGGTCTCCATCCGCCCTCGCCGTTACAGCTAAATTATATTTTATAATCTGATGGCGGATTAGATGTGCATGAAGAGCGGACAGAGGGAAGCAGGTGAGTGAGGGCTGGAAGGGGATGTGGCTGGCGGATTACAGCTGTCACACGTAATATGCGCATGGAAGTCAAGTGGATGTTATTGGACCAGTGTGTAAAATAGACTAGTATTGCCAAAGCAGCAGCTAATTTTCCTGGGGTTCAGCAAAATTAAGGCAGTTTATACCATTTTAAAACATCACAATACATTCACATATTTCACAACACTCTGTGTGCCCTCGGGCCACTACTCCACCACTACCACATATCTACAGTACTAAATCCATGTGTATGTATAGTGCGTATGTTATCGTGTGTGTGTGTGTGTGCCAATGTTTGTGTTGCTTCAAAGTCCCCGCTGTTCCATAAGGTGTTTTTTTAATTATTTTTTTAAATCTAATTTTACTGCTTGTGTCAGTTACTTGATGTGGAATAGAGTTCCATGTAGTCATGGCTCTATGTAGTACTGTGTGCCTCCAATAGTCTGTTCTGGACTTGGACTGTGAAGAGACCTCTTGTGGGGTATGCATGGGTGTCTGAGCTGTGTGCCAGTAGTTTAGACAGGCAGCTCGGTGCATTCAACTTGTCAATACCTCTCATAAATAAAAGTAGTGATGAAGTCAATCTCTCCTCCACTTTCAGCCAGGAGAGAATGACATGCATATTATTAATATTAGCTTTCTGTGTACATCCAAGGGCCAGCCGTGCTGCCCTGTTCTGAGCCATTTTGCAATTTTTGTGGCACCTGACCACACGACTGAACAGTAGTCAAGGTGTGACAACTAGGGCCTGTAGGACCTGCCTTGTTGACAGACTTCTCCCCATCTTAGCTACTACTGCATCAATATGTTTTGACCATGACAGTTTACAATCTAGTGTTACTCCAAGCAGTTAAGTCATCTCAACTTGCTCAATTTCCACATTATTTATTACAAGATTTAGTTGAGGTTTAGGGTTTAGTGAATGTTTAAGTGTATAGTGTTGAGTCATCCGCATACATAGAAACTCTGGCTTTACTCAGTCAGTGGCTTGTCGTTAAGGGGCCTAAACAGGCCGTGCAAGGGGCCTAAACAGCTACCCTGGGGAATTCCTGATTCTAACTGGATTATATTTGATAGGCTTCCATTAAAAAAACACCCTCTGTGTTCTGTTAGACAAGTAACTCTGTATCCACATTATAGCAGGGGGTGTAAAGCCATAACACAGGTTTTTACAGCAGCAGACTATGATCAATAATGTCAAAAGCTGCACTGAAGTCTAACAAGATAGCCCCCACAATCATTTTATCATCAATTTCTCTCAGCCAATCATCAAGTGCTGTGCTTGAGTGTCATCTGATTCAATAAATTAAGGAGCTGGCTTTTTTTCCCCAAATTTCATTTAAGGTGCCCCAAAGCTTTTTAATATCATTCTTTATATAATTTCTTTGTTCCATTTCTTTTTATTTAGTTTAGTCACATGATTTCTTAATTTGCAGTCAGTTGGGCTGCCAGACTTAATTGCCATACCTTTTGCTTCATCCCTCTCAACCATACAATTTTTAAATTCCTCATCAATCCAAGGAGATTTAACAGTTTTTACAGTCATTTTCTTAATGGGTGCGTGCTTATTAGTAACTGGAATAAGTAGTTTCATAAATGCGTCACCCGCAGCGTCTGGTTGCTCCTCATTACACACCACAGACCAGCAAATATTCTTTACATCATCAACATATGAATCACTACAAAACTTATTGTATGACCTCTTATACACTATATTAGGCCCAGCCTTTGGAACTTTGGTTTTCCTAGATATGGCTACTATTATATGTAACGGTAACAGTATTAAAAAATGTTGGAATCATATGTATTATGATGTTTTGGTACCGGTATACCACTAGTTAGTAATTATCTCACCCCTCATTTCCCCTGTGACTCCATTTCCCAGGATTCAGTGTGGGGCGTGAGCGGGACGGGCTCTCCGTCCCGGTACCAGTCTAACCACACAAGCCTCCAGCAGCAGGCACGTTTCGAGACCGTCACCTCAGGGAAGAAGAAGAAAAAGCAGAAGATGGTCCGGGCAGACCCCAGCCTGCTAGGTGAGGACAAATACAATGATGCATTTTTTTAAGGAGTTAAGAGTATGACAGTCATTTTGTTATTGTATCACCTTCATTCCTATATCACCACTTGTAATTGATACAGCCTTACCTGGCAACTCACGGCATCCGTTGACAAGAAGTGCTCTATTGTTTAACTGTTTGACATTGAATCTAACGTAACTTTTCCTGTTCTCTCCTCTCCCCAGGTTTTTCTGTGAACGCGGCGTCTGAGAGGTTGAATATGGGCGAGATAGAGACGGTGGAGGACTTTTAAAGGGACTGCTCTGCCGCCACTGACTCAATCCGTTTTGAACAGCTGTCATTTTCCCCGCCCACACGTCCCGTCCCCCACCTCCCCGTCCCAATCCTTTTACTTTTTATTTTTGAAAATGCATCCTCTTTCTGTTCTCTAAGTTAATTTAATGTTTGTCATTGGAAGCTGGGGATGCTTTCCAGTGCCAAAGGGCCCCCACCCCAAAAATCCCTAATGAGTATTTTGCCCTATGGGAGACCGGGAGAAGGCTAATGACGCAGCCAGACAATCAAACGGAACATTCACATTCACGCAATGAAACATTGAACGAACTGACCAAAAAAAATCTATGAATTGAAATCTGACTTCTCTCGGAGAAGAAAGCAGAGCTAAGGGGATGAGGAGGATGTGGATATTTCTCCCTGTCTATGGTTGGCTGTTCAGTTCCCTCCTAGTCTCTGGTGTCTGAAAGTACCCAAAAAGAGAGGCCATTTCCTGATGCAATCATCTCCCCATGGAATTATTTTACGCGTGGACATAAGGGTGGGGATGCGGGGGGATTTTCGATGAAAAAAATGGTCATTTAAACCTTTTTCTTTTATTTTTTTATTTATTGAAAGTTTTTCCTCCCCCTTCCCTTTTTGTTAAATCTTCTCTCCTCACTCCTGTTTTCTGCCAGTTGTTTGTGGATGATGGTTGCATTGTAGGAGCTAAGGATGTGTGCCCGCTGATGTCCTGTTTTAAGGACATGCTCGAAAGTTCCAAGTAGTTATCCATTTCTTGTAAAATACTAGGCTGTTTAAAGAATAAACTTTCAATTCTGCATCTGTATTATAATATATGAAAATGATGAACTACTGGAGTCATACTTTTCTATCGCGGTATGAAATAAAACAGTCTCTTGTGTGGGCTGTTCACACTTCTGTCTTTTGTATGAATGAACAACTTCAAAATACTGAAAGTGTATAATTTTTCCTTCTTGCCTGCACAATGTTTGTACTCCCACCCCCCTCTGATGCTGATGCACTGTAGACAGATTTTTTTTAAACATTGACACTTTTTTAGGACATTTGTTATCCTGTGTAAGATTCAACGTTGTGTATTTATCTCATCCCAGTCACTGAGTTCCAATACTACTCTAACCCACCTCTGGTGAAGCAAAGCTCATATCTTCTCACAACCTATAGCTATCTCCAACTGGCAACCTGACCCCCCATAACCTCTTACCAGTACCACAGATAATACTACCCCAATACGAACTTTTGTGAAAAAGTACCTGAGTCTGTATCGATGATCGACCAACTGGAAAGCATGGGACGATGGACTGAGAGGCCTGGGAAGGTGTTGGGATGGTGAGTCTTCTTCTCCAAGTAGAAGTTTCCCGGTGGTAGATCTAGGATCCGCGTACCCTGCCCCAGTCCTAACCCTAACTGTTCAGGTGGAAACGGTTTAACTAACCTTTAATCAGCATCTAGGTTGTATTTCCTTGTTTTTCTGAGGAGTATGAAGTGGGTGTACCCTCCTCAGAGGTGTTGACAAAGTCTGCACTGTCCAGACACTTCTGTCTTCATACACAGTCCCTCCTCCCCCTCTTTCACCTCTCTTCCCCTTTTTCCTTCGCTCCAGCCCTCACTAGCCCATGCTTCAGGAGCTCTGGAGACTCCCAGTCCAGTCATCCTCCTCACAGAGACAGGAAACATGGCCAACTGCAGCAGCGTTTCCAGACTTGTCCTCATGGCCCTCCTCGGCCTCTGGGTAGCCACTCTCCACTCAGGTAAGCTCCCTGCCGGACAGTGTCTCTCCTGGTTTTCCTTGTATTAGTCATGGGAAGGAGTGTAAAATATGATACATACGTCTATTTGGTCTTTACGTTTCGAATATCCCAAGTCTGAATGCATCAAAAAACAGTTCCCGCTACAGTAAATGTATTTATTACAATGTTATGAGTGTGTTAAGACATTGCATTTAGACTTCACCGCAAGAGGACAAGGGTAGAACACTGGTTTGGTTGTTTAGTCATCTGTAGAGATGTGGATTAGAAATAAGTGGGTGTGCTTGTGTAAAACAGACTCAAGATTTGCCACCAGAAATGCAGGGGTTGTTGAAGGTAATTTGTTGGAAAGTTGAAAGGCAAAAATATACTCCTTGCTTTTTCTTTTGCTCCCACAAGCACATCAACAATATTATGTGCAATTTCAGGGACATTAAAATTTTATTCAAATCGACGTTCTACTTTATTTCAGTGGACAAAGAATCAGAATATTCTAGGGTTTTTTCTGAATGTTTCTCATTTGAGTGGACATTGGGTAAGTATGGTCATATTTAGCTGTGCTCAAGGTGAGTGTGTGTACGTGTCATTTTCCCCCACTATTGACCTAGAGGCCCTGTTGCGAGAGGCCTTGCACTTTAAATGATGCAGTTGTTCGAGAAAAGGGACATTTAGAAGACTGAAAGCTAGTCTTTGACAAACACGGTGACTCACTTGCTTTCATCTAATAACTCATGTTTAGAACCCTTCTGAAACGCAATATTGGCTCAATCTGGATGTGGTTTCGCTCTGCCAGGTGTCGTCGACCTTTTCTATGTGCTTCTTCAAGGTTTTGTCATTTTTTTCTAGAGAATTGTTAAATGTGAGAGGAGCTTATCAAAGTAAAGCTCACCGCTGACGTTTGAATTACTTGCACTGATGACTTGGTTAAAAATGACAGCAAGTACTTGGAATTTATTTGATGTCCCTCTTAACAGTGTAAGAGTTGTATTTTTACGAGAACCCTCTGTGCGTGTGGTCTTCCAGCCAATCTGCTGATTCTGTATGTTGATCAGCAGGAAGTCTCACCCTCTCGTTTAGTTTTTCTCTTTCTATTTCCCCCTGTTTCTCTTTCAATCTTTCTCCCCCCTTTGCTTTCTCCATTTCTCTTTTTCTCTCCCTCCATTTCTCGGTCTCTTAACTCTTTATCCCTCCCCTTTCTTTCTAGGTCACTCTCGGTTGACCTCTTCCTCTCTGTTAATTTCTCTCTCTTTCTCCCTTCAATTTGCTCTCGTTCTCCTACTCTCACACCTAAGTGATAAACCTAAGGCGAGGCATGGGAATGAAGGGGATTCCACAAAGCCAGGGATTGTGAGGGCCTTAGTGCTGCTTTCCTAAGGCCCTAAGGGTCAGGGCAAGGGTTAAAGCCACCAGAAACATGCCACTTCTTCCTCCAAACAATGAACTGTCAGTAAGCAGTGAGTGGAACATTGACAGCAGTGTGCTTGAGACGTCAATGTCTTGTCGGAGAGTCTATCGCTAGAATGATAGTTACACACCTAAAGGATTTTTAGGTTGAGCTGGTTGGTTTGATGAAGTCTTCCTCGAAACGGTGACCTGTACAACACTGTTGCCCTGGGACAATGTTATTATTATTATTTTTTTACCTTTTATTTAACTAAGCAAGTCAGTTAAGAACAAATTCTTATTTTCAATGACAGCCTGGGAACAGGGGCAGAACGACAGATTTGTACCTTGTCCGCTCGGGGATTCGATCTTGCAACCTTTCGGTTACTAGTCCCAACGCTCTAACCGCTAGGCTACCCTGCCGCCCTGTTTTTGTGACCAGGCTGAGCTTTTGACATCAATGTCATGCCGGAGAATGTCGAGCTAGGATGGCGTTGTTTATGGCTAGAATGATTCGTTACACACCTGTATCATCGTAGGATGAGCTGGATGGCTTGATAAAGAGGCGTTTTGTAGTGTTGAGGTGTTACTGAGCTCACCGTTTCTTTCATCTACGTTTACATGATCATTATGTTCAGTTTAGCATTTCAACTTGGAACCTTGTGCATTCTCTTTTTTTAAACTGCACTTCCATTTTAAGATTTTTTTCTTTTGATCATTTTGTATTTCCTGTACCAATGATATGTCTATGGTCTCACAAGCATAATATTCAGTATCAGCACCACCACAATCTGTATTTGACAAGATCAGCAAATCTCAAAGTTAACCCATGAGTGATGTATGTGAATGATGTCGTTTTGCACCCACATGACTTCTGTCATGGCCAGAACACAAGCTGCTTACTAAACCGTTTCCACCTAAATCTTCCTTTTCTCATTTTATAACTGCTCTGACTCATGACCTATCCAGGTCGTTCTTCTCTTAGGGGTCACGAAGAAAAGAAGACGAGGAAAGAAAAAACGTTTAACAGTATTTGGACCCAAACAAAAGTTCTCCCCTTCGAGACCCAAGCCATCATCTCTTAGTGATCACGGAAGGGATGTAGATAAGGACAGAAAGCTGTTTAGAATTATTTGGACGCAGCCATAGTACACTGCCTCTGTACTAACCTCCCAGAGACCTCATCCGGGTTTCAAGTTGTATTAGTCGTATGTACAGTTGAAGTCGGAAGTTTACGTACACTGAGGTTGGAGTCATTTAAAACTTGTTTTTCAACTACTCCACAAATTTCTTGTTAACAAACTATAGTTTTGGTAAGTCGGTTAGGACATCTACTTTGTAATTTTTCCAACAATTGTTTACAGACAGATTATTTCACTTATAATTCACTGTATCACAATTCCAGTGGGTCAGAAGTTTACATACATCAAGTTGACTTTGCCTTGAAACAGTTTGCAATATTCCATAAAATTATGTCATGGCTTTAGAAGCTTCTGATAGGCTAATTTACATTATTTGAGTCAAATGGAGGTGTACCTGTGGCTGTATTTCAAGGCCTACCTTCAAACTCAGTGCCTCTTTGCTTGACATCATGGGAAAATCAAAAGAAACTAGCAAAGACACCAAGAAAAACAATTGTAGACCTCCACAAGTCTGGTTCATCCTTGGGAGCAATTTCCAAATGCCTGAAGGTACCATGTTCATCTGTACAAACAATAGTATGCATGTATAAACACCATGGGACCACGCCGTCGTCATACCGCTCAGGCTGGAGACGTGTTCTGTCTCCTAGAGATGAACGTACTTTGGTGCGAAAAGTGCAAATCAATCCCAGAACAACAGTGAAGGACGTTGTGAAGATGCTGGAGGAAACGGATACATAGGTATCTATATCCACAGTAAAACAAGTCCTAAAGCGACATAACCTGAAAGGCCGCTCAGCAAGAAATAAGGCACTGCTCCAAAACCACCACTTTAAAAAAAAAGTCAGACTGCAGTTTGCAACTGCGCATGGGGACAAAGATTGTACTTTTTGGAGAAATGTCCTCTGGTCTGATGAAACAAAAATAGAACTGTTTGGCCATAATGACCATTGTTATGTTTGGAGGAAACAGGGGGAGGCTTGCAAGCCGAAGAACACCATCCCAACCGTGAAGCACAGGGGGTGGCAACATCATGTTGTGGGGGTGCTTTGCTGCAGGAGCGACTGGTGCACTTCACAAAATAGATGGCATCTTGAGGAAGAAAATTGTGGATATATTGAAGCAGCACCTCAAGACATCAGTCAGGAAATTAAAGCTTGGTCACAAATGGGTCTTCCAAATGGACAATGGCCCCAAGCATACTTCCAAAGTTGTGGCAAATTGGCTTAAGGACAACAAAGTCAAGGTATTGGAGTGGCCATCACAAAGCCCTGACCTCAATCCTATAGAACATTTGTGGGCAGAACTGAAAAAGTGTATGCGAGCAAGGAAGCCTACAAACCTGACCCAGTTACATCATCTCTGTCAGGAGGAATGGGCCAAAACTCACCCAACTTATTGTGGGAACTTTGTGGAAGGCTACCCGTATTGTTTCTCCCATGTTAAACAATTAAGGCCAATACACTCAATTTTTATTTGGTAGCATGTAAACTTCTGACCCACTGGGAATGTGATGAAAGAAAGAAAAGCTGAAATAAATCATTCTCTCTACTATTATTCTGACATTACATTCTTAAAATAAAGTGGTGAGCCTAACTGACAGGGAATTTTTACTAGGATTAAATGTCAGGAATTGTGAAACTGAATTTAAATGTATTTGGCTAAGGTGTATGTAAACTTCCGACTTCAACTGTACAGGATACACATGGTATACATTGTCCAATTACATACTTAGTTTCATGTTCCTTCTCAACAATACGAACACAAGGTAAATGGCTCAGTAGAATATAATATATTTTTTTTTAGCAGAAGTATAATACAGGAAGGCAGCATAATACAGGAAGGCACAATTTATACTCCAATATTTAGACTATAATGTATTTATATAGTCCAATAGTCCAGTGATCACTGAAGTAAAGTACACAAGAAAAGGAAGCTGTTTTACAGTAATGGGACCCAGCCGTAGTAAACCTTCCTGGCCAACTTGTGGCTTTTACCAGCCTACAGGTGGTGAGGAGAGGTCTACTATAAATTCTGAACCTCACAAACAGGATATTTGTAGCTATTGCCCTGTGGTTTGTCAGAAGGTGTTTGGAGGAAGGTGGAGTAAACCCCACCTGGGAGGCAGTCAAAGAGGTGAGGTGAGGCGAAGACACGGGCACAGGCAATGCCCCTTTTGGAGGTGGGCACAGCCGCAGGACCAGGTGCCCGGGCAGTGTTGCGTTCACATATGCCCGTTTGCAAGCTCTGTCATCTCTCCGGGCCGTGTGAAATCCTGACTGGACTGGAGAGGTCAAAGCCACCAACATCTGTCTTTGTTTTTAGTGTCTGAGATCAGCCTTTTCCTAATGTCTGTGGGTTCTGTCTGTGGTTCATTGACATGTCTAGGTCACACTACAGTAGCTAACAGGGACAAGAGGCACATAAGACTGAGATGGCACGTTCCATCATCATGGGTTTTCAGTGAGGCAGATTAGCTGTGTAGGTCAGTGGAGTTTGGACCTGTTCCTCTGGGCGAATGAGACATGGAGGGATGCCCTAGCTTAACTGCTTAAATGTTCACATATTGTAAGTGAGTGACAGAGAGCCTATGGGCTTACTCATACTAGATGTGATACCCATGTTAGTGTCTTGTCACAGATTGGTTGTGTGTAGACCCAGGTAGCAGGGTTTGGGAGACTGGTATTACCTGAAACTGGTAGTGAGAACACCTTTGGAAACTGCGTCATGAGAATAGATACAGCTCAGTGTTGATCTGTGGGAGATGAAAGACAGAGGATTCAGCTGGTCAACGGTAGCGCTGCGGTCAAGTCTGGGAGCCATTACTGGAAATTACGGAGAAGCAAATTTCTCCTGCCCTCCTTGACGAGGCAAACAAACACCAACGGAAAAAAACATCAGAGCTTTTTTTTCTCCCCGTCTTCATTAAACAAAGCTGTGCAAGGAGGCACAGCCTTTTTACACATACACACACACTATTTGATAAACGTCCTTGTTTGACGTCCAGTGCCCGGCCATTCTAGGGGCTGGGGCTACTGTAGGTTTGGGGCTGGCTGGCCGTTACCGGTTGGAGCCTGTCTCGACTGCAGCCGCCCTCCCTGAACGCACAAGATGCCTTTTGTGCCATGGGCTGAAGGCCTCATTGATGGCAGGGCTGGCCAGAGGCCCAGGGCTCTGTACCTGCAGTCAGCCCCTGCACAGGAAGCCACATGCTAACACGAGTCAACACACGCAGCAGAAATACTCACCCCACCCGCTTGCCCGGCCTATACCCCGCCTGGGTAAAGGCTGCAGTACACAGGCCATCACTGAACTCTGAACATCTCCTAACCAAGCATTCCCACTCACCATAGCTAATACCCTTTTTTTTATCTGATCGTCTTGAAAATACACAGCCAAATGTATCAGTTCAAAAGATTGTCTGTGTACAGACCGGAGTACACAGGCCATCACCAACAGGGTTATCTATCACCAGTTTTTGTGTGGTGTTGGAATTCTAAGTCGTAAGGATGGGCCACAATGGACATAGGTTGTTGGTCATGATTCTGTATTTATCGTTGGAATTGTCTCCCGCATAAGGACATTCAATCTTTTGAAGTGATGTTTGTGTATTTTCAGGATAAAACTTATTAGCTATGGTGAGTGGGAATGTTTGGTTGTGAGATTTGCAGTGTTAAGTAAGGTTATGAAGTTTAGAGTGGGTGTCTTCATAGCTGGAAGGTAAATATGTCTGTTGTAAATAGCCTAGGTGTAAATATGTTTATGGTTTTGTTGGTATGTGAAGCGTGAGCTTGGGTCGGTTGAGTCAGTGAGTGAATGGGTGGGCTTGTGTGTGCATCATACATGCGTGTGTGTGGACGGTTTGTTTTTCTTAGGTGATTGGGATCGAATTTTCCCCGTTCCATAGATTCAAAAAAGCAAGGTCGCTCAGCTGTGCGCTTGAAGGGGAACGGTGCTTTACAGTTAGTTAGCTGGCGTTCTAAATCCTACTGTTTCCATTCCCCTTTAACACCAGCCATCGAGGACACAGTGTTTCTCAGATCATTGGAGAGAATTATGTTGCATTTTAGTCAATTTAATTGGCCATATCCAGAATCCACTCTTAGTACTCTTGAGCCTTGCCTTCTACTGGCGAACATCGAGAGACAGCTTTTTTTTTAAAGAGATCTGGATTCCATGGGTACTATGAAGGTGTGAAAAGTCGCATACCACCTCAATGCTAGGACCTGTGGAATGTAGGTGAGAGGAGTGAGAGACGCAGGAGAGAGGGGAGATGCAGGGTGGAGAGAAGAGCGAGGTGTGCGGAGGAGTTGAGCGAGCACACAGTGGAGGCTACCTGAACTGTGTACAGATAGTGCTGATCCTCTACAAAGCCTTCCTTTCTGGGTCTTAAGCTGCTAGCAGAGCAGCACAGAAAAGCTATTAGTTCTTCCACAGATTCTGTGCCTTTTGAGAAGTGTAACTTGGGTAAAAAACAACTTAATTTCACCTAATTTTAATATTCTGTCATGGAGCACATGTTCAGCTTCATAAGAAGTGTTTTCCCTTTTCAAGAGGTTAAATAATACAATTACTGTAGTAAGTGCCAAATAAAGTAACAGGGTTGACTATTTTAATTCCCCCTGTGACAGTGGGAATGGAAGCTTGTGTGCAACAGGGAGTGGCAAATGAATGCAAGCTTCACAAACCAAATGACATTGTTAACATTTTTCCAGCCTGTCTATCTATGGGTAACAGGGTTGACTTGTTATTCTTGAACCGCTAGGTTTTCCACCACAAAACACCAGGAAATGGTTGACTTCAGATGAGCTGGTTCTATCTTCCCGAAATGACTCTTGTCAAAGCAACAAAATAACTAGAGCTTTACAATGATGGTGACATTTTGGGATGAAGTGGATCAAAATCTTCCTCGAAGTGACAGGGTTGAAGAGGGACTTGTCCAAATGCAGATGTGTTGAGTTTTCCCTGGTATATAAAGAAGGGCACGTCATTTAATATCATGAATTTATTGATGCACAATTTCTATTTAAAATATCAGACGCAAAAAAAATAGGCACTGTTTCGTGGAATGAACCGCTAGCTTAGCCCTCTTTCCACTGCAGCGTCAAAGACTCTGGCTAACATGTAGCTCTGTCAGTACTCTAGCTGACATTCACAGCTCTGTCCCTCACATTAGCAGCCGCCAGACCAGCAAAGCTACTCCTTAGACCAACTATTATGTGTAATGTAACATTTGTCATATTTTCAGTTCACACTTTTACCTCGGGGTTGTTTTATTTATATAACTAAATGTAGCTGAAAGTGAAAGTGCGTGTATGACTGAGCTCGTTGAGTTATCCTCATGTTTTTTGTTTAACCAGTTAGTCCCATTGAGGTCAGAATGTCTGTTTTCCAATGGACTTATGTTTTCCACACATTTGCACTACAAATATGTACAAGATGCTACATTTAAACAGTTATAGACTCTAACTATTTGAACAAGCCCAAATTGGAAACACACACACACACTGTTGCACTGCTGTTGTTCACAGAGACTGCGGCAGACCCCACACCCACTTTACAAGGGGACAACCAGGACACGCTGTCCGGAGAGGGGGCGTATGAAGTCACCACCAAAGACCCCTTCCAGGATATGACAGAGAGTGTGTTGACCTTCGAATACGAGGACACCACCCACTCACAGGCCGTGGACGAGGAGGAAAGTGAGACATTTCCCATCACCAGTAAAATAATATTGAAATGTTATTAATATAAAGAATTTGGGTTATACCCAGAGGATTTAGAAAATAGTATATTCTGTAAACATTTGCATGTGAAGAGCCATTGGCCAAAGCTCGCTGGAGGGGTTATTTGTGTCTGTAAATCCACACCACAACCCCTGAATTGGTAATAAACCACACCATTGTAAAGTATATCGAGACTGTGATGATGCATTTTAAATCAAATTCGACCTTGACTTGACAATCCTGCTTTATACTCGAGTGTCAGGTTGGTGGCCTAACCTCTGACCTTTGCTCGTTGTGTGTTCTCTGTGTGCCCCTGTATCCAGGTGTTCTGGGCCCGGGTGCCATCACAGCCATCGTCATCGCAGTCGTCCTGGGGGCTTCAGTCCTCCTCGCCCTCATTGTCATTACACTCAGGAAGTTCACTGCTTCCTAGAGCCACTTCCTCCTCTTTCTTTCAATCTCTCTCTTTCACTTCTTTGTCACTTCCATTCATCTATCTTTATTGTTTTTCCCCATTCTCTAAATGTTCTCCCATTCACTCTGTTTCCCTTATACACACATTGTGAAAGTGAAACCCTCTACAACCCTGGATGCTATAATTGAATGTGGCAGGTCCCTTTTGGCCTTGAAGAGCAACTGACAATAAAATACCGTCAGACTCTAGCTACTATAATCATGCTGTTCTTGTTGGCCCCCCATGTCCACTATTACGTTGTCAATTGGAGGCTTAAGTGGGAGTTAGGATTTTCCCCTAAGAGGACATTAGAGACTGGCAGGTTCTTCCAGTGTGAAGTCATAGCTTTAATAAAATCCCTTTTACTTTACTTGTAATGATCTGTGTGCCGAAATGTTTTGTCCAGCTTTGATTTGTTCTTGCTGATCTTTGTAGAAGTAACTTTTTTTTCTGACGGTTCTGTTGTGTGTTGCTGTATCCTGTCTGTCTTTGTGTATGAACGGGTGTGATGAGTGTGTCTTTGTGAAGATGAATCCACCATGTTTATTACGTTGCTGAGTGCCTACTCCATTTGGTTAAAAGTGAAGTGTTATTGACAGTAGAATGAAAAATGAAATGATTTACCAAATGTACAACACAGAATTCACTTGTATGATCAAATGTTATTTTGAATGATCTTATCTCATGAGAGAATATTTTCACAATGCACACAATGTGCTACCTTTTATAGGCAAATAGTATTTTTTTTAATTTAAGAAACGTTTGCCATTTTCCATTGGAACGAACACATTGATAGTGACCCAGAACTATAATATTTTAATATGAAAATGCTGGCGTCGTCAATAAATAAACAAACAGGGTACATTTTTTTTTTTTTTTTTTTTACCTGCAAAGCAAATATTAACCTTGCCTATTAAACGGCAGAATGACTGTTTGTGTTTTTTGGGGGGATTGATGGGAAGCGTTGTATAATATTTAGATTTTCTCTGTATTACTCTTGCGTTTTACCAATCAACTAACTAATGCTTATGTAAAACAAATATTCTTTAAGGTAATATCACCTGTTTGAACTGTTTTATATTGTATAAATCACTTCCTACAACCAAATATTAGTCTTGTCATTTATTTCAAATGTATATGTGTAATATATTGGTGCACCAAGTTTATCTGTAAGGCAGAATAAAGGGCTTCATTCATCCAATCACAATACAAACAGGTGTTGTCATAAGTTATTGTGTTGGACTGACACAAATACCCACTGACGAGTGGAAGTCACTCACTCACAGGTTCCGGATGTGCTAGTCAGCAGCACGTTTGACGCTTAGTGAAACTGGAACAAATGAGTCATGGGAGCACAATAAAATGTGTAAAACTTCCATCATGGTTCCAGATTAGAACTGGCTCTATGGGTTCTGGTTGGGAAAAGACCCAAGTCATCAGGAACATGGGAATATAATCAATTGTATATGATCAGGACACTGACAAGAGTCAAAGGTTAGAATGGCACACCAGTTACTCCTCAAAAGGGAAATAGTAATGGATTATCATTCACTGTCAATCAGTGGTATAGTTGAGCAGTGGAACAGGAGAGATTGACTTTGTCACTACTTGTATGTATGAGCAGTATTGACATGTTGAATGTACCGAGCTGTCTGTTTGAATTACTGCCACACAGTTTCGACACCCATGCATACCCCACAAGATATGCCACCAAAGGTCTCTTCACAGTCCCCAAGTCCAGAACTGACTATGGGAGGCGCACAGTACTACATAGAGCCATGACTACATGGAACTCTATTCCACATCAAGTATTTGATGCAAGCAGTAAAATTACATTTAAATAACGGATAAAAAATAAACATGGGACTGTGAAGCAACACAAACATAGGTACCGACACACACATACGCACTATACACACGCACACACAGATTTAGTACTGCAGATATGTGGTAGTGGTGGAGTAGGGGCCTGAGGGCGCACAGTGTGTTGTGAAATCTGTGAATGTATTCTGTTTTTTAAATTGTATAAACTTAATTTTGCTGGATCCATAATAAATACAACATTCCACTAGGGGGAGTAAAAACAAATGTATTTCCCCGTAAAACATTGAAGTTATCTTGATCATAATCGGGTGCTTCCTCAAAGTTGTCATAAAAAAGTTGATATGGTGCAGTATGTTCTATATAGCTCATATCACTGTAGCTTCTACATCTGCATTGCTCACTGTTTGGGGTTTTAGGCTGGGTTTCTGTATAGCATTATTTGACATCGGCTAATGTAAAAAAGGTCTTCATAAACACATTTGATTGATAGTAGAATGCTGTCCAGAAAAATTCAACATGATTGGAGAATAATGTTGATGAAATAGTTCATTTTTGACCATCAATGATCTTTTCATGAATGAGTATGGTTTACAGTATTATCAGTAAAAATTTGAGTAATAGCTTTGTATAAGATATATAATGACAATTATATATTCAATCCCTTTGATGAGAGAGATGACAACCTTGATTCAGCATGGTTTCTATGCCTCCAGTCGAAACCAGGAAATCCTCAATTACTGTACATAAGAACAGACTGCTGTCACGCAATCATGAGCCCTTTCATGTCTGTTGTGTCATCAAAGTGTCTCAGACTTCATTTCAACATAACCTTCTTAAGAAACCACTTAAAGTATGGTGTGACCAAGAGTTTTTCCACGACAATGAACTATACGTTTGAATTCAACATTAGAGACACTGTAAAAAGCACTTTAGTTTTCACCTTTTGTTCAAAAGGAATGTGGCTGTCTTACCCAATTTTTTGTACCTTTATTTAACCTAGGCAAGTCCGTTAAGAACAAATTCTTATTTACAATGACCGCCTACACCGGCCAAACCTGGACGGCGCTAGGCCAATTGTGCGCCGCCCTATGGGACTCCCAATCACTGCCGGTTGTGATACAGCCTGGATTAAAACCAGGGTGTCGGTAGTGACGCCTCTAGCACTGAGATGCATTGCCTTAGACTGCTGTGCCACTCGGGAGCCTTGTGTGGCTACACTACCGCAGACAGACTGACTTAGTTTGAACATTTCTATAAGAAATAAGCACATTTTAAAAATCAGCGTTAATATATTTTCATATATGTGATAGCAGGATGATACTATGTTCTCAAGTGATTGTTTACATTGTTTGTTGTGGTCTGCTATCTCTTTGTCTTAAGGATGTCACAGACTTCACCCAATGTTCTGCTGCATAGAACCCCTATCCAGCTACTGTAGACAACTGAGGCTATGTCACATATAGGAAGTGGTCATGGGAAGAAGAAAAAAACAGAACTGTGAAACTACTGTGTCTGGAACGGACAGACAGATAGACAGACTGATAGACAGACGCACCAGCAGAATGGCATCTATAAGGTAAGGTTTCACTTGTACTGTATTCTATTTCATCATTACAACAGAATTGGCACAACATTTTTGATTTCATTACTTTATCTATAACAATGTAATAAACAAAACCAGAAGTCATCTTTTACTCCTTTAAAGCATAACCCATTCAAATTGAACAGTCTGAATTGGGTTCACATTTTTCAAACCTTCCTTTTAACTGTTTACATTAATTGAGAGCTCTTTACAAGAGAGAGCCAGCCAAAATAGCATTTTTGTTTGGAATACTCTGGCTGTTTGGCGAGCAGACGGGTAGTGAAGAGGTTAAGGATTCTCACATTAAATCAGGCAGGCACTGCTTCTGTACGTGAGAAGGGTACAGATACTGTGCTCGCACAAGTAAGGGAATGTGGTTTTGCATAATGACGCGTGTGTGTATGTGTGCGAGCGTGTGGGTGATGCACTTGCCTTTCAAATGGTATCTGGGGTATATAGGTACAAGCTTGCTAAATATCACGGTAGTGGAAAGATAATTGGGAGGAAAAAAGCTAAACAATTCTAAGATAGTACGGCTATTACCTTTATGTATAATTAATCCACAATCAAAATACCATAATTCCTTTTAGAAGTCTTTCCTTTAAGATTTTTTATTTTGTATATTTCTTTATGCTTTATTAACCCATCCACCACCCCACTGCTTCGGAGGAAACATATCTTGTTTGTTTTTTACAGCTTTTCCGCTACATTTTCCATATACATTTTGCATAAACATTTTACATACAGGGTACTTTATTCAAAAGCAATCACATAACAATAATACATTGCAGTATGCCTTCATTAACTAAATAAAGCACCAACCAGTTTCTCCCTTTGACCCCTCAGCGACGCCATGGAAACCAACTGCTCCTTCGACGAGGTGGACCACCTGATGACATCACTGGAGCTCGTCATCTACGTGCCCATCTTCGTGTTTGGCCTTATCCTCAACGTCCTCGCCCTGGTTGTTTTCTGCATCTTCCTCCGCAAGTGGAGCGAGTCCACCATCTACATGACCAACCTAGCCCTCATGGACCTCCTTCTCCTCCTCCTGCTCCCCTTCAAGATGCACGCCACCAACCACCAATGGGCGGCCCACCACCGCTTCCTCTGCTCCCTCCTGGAGAGCCTTTACTTCGTGGGGATGTACGGCAGCATCTATACCATCGCCTGCATTGCTGTGGACCGCTGGGTGGCCATATGCCACCCATTCCGCGCCAAGCAGCTCCGTTCCCCCCGGGCTGCTCTGTGGACCTGCATCCTGATTTGGGTGGTGGTGCTGGGGAGCATCTCCCCCATCTATGGGTTCCGCAAGGAGGAAACAGGGTCCTTCCACTGCTTCCACACGTTCTCAAAGGAGGGCTGGCATCCAAAGGTGATCGGCTGCCTGTTGAGCTTCGGGTTCGTGGGGCCGGCCCTGGTGCTGGTGGTGTGTTCAGCCCAAAGCATCCGGACACTGAGGCAGTCGGGCCAGGAGAGCCCTAAAAGCAGAAGCTGCGTGAAGATCATCTACAGTAGTCTTTGCGCCTTCCTGGTCCCATTCACACCCAGCCACCTGGGCATCCTGCTGCAGTTCCTGGTGAGTTAATAATAAGGCTAGCTAGAAATGCCATAAATACTTTCTTAAGGTTATCTTTTGTGCACATACAGTACCAGTCAAAAGTTTGGACCCATCTACTCATTCCAGGGGTTTTCTTGATTTGTACTATTTTCCTCATTGTAGAATAATAGTGAAGACATCAAAACTATGAAATAACTCATATGGAATCATGTAGTATCCAAAAAAGTGTTAAACAAATCAAAATCTATTTATATTTGAGATTCTTCGAAGTAGCCACACTTTGCCTTGATGACAGCTTTGTACACTCTTGGCATTCTCTCAACCAGCTTCATGAGGTAGTCACCTGGAAGACATTTCAATTGACAGGTGTGCCTTGTTAAAAGTTAATTTGTGGAATTGATTTCCTTCTTAATGCTTTTGAGCCAATCAGTTGTGTTGTGAAAAGGTAGGGGTGGTATACAGAAGATAGCCCTATTTAGTAAAAGACCAAGTCCATATTATGGCAAGGACAGCTCAAATAAGTACAAAGAAATTACAGTCCATCATTACTTTAAGACATGAAGGTCAGTCAATACGGAACATTTCCAGAACTTTGAAAGTTTCTTCAAGTGCAGTCGCAATAACCATCAAGCGCTATGATGAAACTGGCTCTCATGAGGACTGCCACAGGAAAGGAAGACCTGGAGTTACCTCTGCTGCAGAGGATAAGTTCAATAGAGTTAACTGCACCTCAGATTGCAGCCCAAATAAATGCTTCACAGAGTTTAAGTAACAGACACATCTGAACATCAACTGTTCAGAGGAGACTGTGTGAATCAGGCCTTCATGGTTGAATTGCTGCAAAGAAACCACTTATAAAGGACCCCAATTAAAAGAAAAGACATGCTTGGGCCAAGAAACACGAGCAATGGACATTAGACCGGTGGAAATCTGTCCTTTGGTCTGATGAGACGGAGAGTAGATGAACGGATGATCTCCGCATGTTGGTTCCCACCGTGAAGCATGGAGGAGGAGGTGTGATGGTATGTGGGTGCTTTGCTGGTGACACTGTCAGTGATTTATTTAGAATTCAAGGCACACTTTACCAGCATGGCTACCACTGCATTCTGCAGCAATCTGGTTTGCACTTAGTGGGACTATCATTTGTTTTTCAACTCCTGTTGAATGACCCAAAACACACTCCAGGCTGTGTAAGGGATATTTTACCAAGGAGAGTGGAGTGTTGCATCAGATGACCTGGCCTCCACAATCACCTGACCTCAACCCAATTAAGATGGTTTGGGATGAGTTGGACCGCAGAGTAAAGGAAAAGCAGCCAGCAAGTGCTCAGCATATGTGGGAACTCCTTCAAGACGGTTGGAAAAGCATTCCAGGTGAAGCTGGTTGAGAGAATGCCAAGAGTATGCAAAGCTGTCATCAAGGCAAAGGGTGGCTACTTTGAAGAATCTCAACAACAACAAAAAATTGTTTAACACTTTTTTGGTAACTGCATGATTCCATATGAGTTATTTCACAGTTTTGATGTCTTCACTATTATTCTGCAATGTAGAAAACAGTACAAATAAAGAAAACCCCTTGAATGAGTAGGTGTGTCCAAACTTTTGACTGGTACTGTGATTATCTCGGGCTATCTTCATCCTTTCGCTCTGGTCTGTTATTGCTCAGAGTTTTTCCTGGCCGTGTGACCTGACCTGACAGGCATAACCTCTATCTAATCCTCTTTGTCCTCCCAGGTGCATCAACGCCTGATCGAGGACTGCTTGGCCAAGACAAGGATCAGCTTGTACATTCAGGTGACCATGAGTCTGGCCAACATCACGTGCTGTCTAGACGCTCTGTGTTACTACTTCATCACCACGGAGGTGAGGAGCTCCAAGCAGACCTTTACCTTCAGGAGGTCCATGAGCCAGAAGAGAGCCACCACCAGCACCTCGGAGCTCTGACGAGACCCATGGAGGAAAAAACACTGAGCCAAAATGAAATTACGTTTTATCCATTTTCGCCCACTGGGAAGTTACTGGCTGTAATCTGACTAGGTTTGTGAGACATTCTGCCACTGTTGGAGGACAAAGGACGTCGACACGGAAAAAGGAGTGTTTATTGTTGAATACCTAGACAACAAGGTAGGTTGAAGGACAACAAGGTATTGTAGGTTGAATAGGAGAAGTCAATTTGCTTACAATAGGCATTCATGAGCTCTATAAGTCACACAATACGTGGGCTAAGACATACAGTCAGGTCGAAAGTAATTGGATCCCTTGATATAGATGATCAAAAAAGACTGTGTAAAATAAATTATACAAATACTGAGCTGTATTGTATGCTACATTTTAAAGAAAGAAAATCATATTATTTTATGCTAATACAATTGCTCAGAGAAAGAGATTTTGTTTAACAAGTCATTTTTTTTAAATCTCAAAAAGATATGGATCCCCATTTTTCAGTAGTCCAGCACCCACCCCTTGCAAGAATAATGACACTGAGCCTTTTTCTGAAATGTTTTATGAGATTGGAGAACACATTGGAAGGGATCTTTGACCACTCCTCTAAACAGAACCTTTCCAGAATATTTCCTTGGTCTGCGTTTATGGACTGCCCTCTTCAATTTAAACCACAGGTTTCCAATGGGGTTCAAGTCCAGAAACTGAGTTGGCCATAGGCAAAATGTTGATTTTGTGGTCAGTTAACCATTTCTTTGTGGACTTTGATGTGTGCTTGAGGTTATTATCTTGCTGGAAGATCCACTTGCGTCCAAGTTTTATCCTCCTGGCAGAGGCAACCATGTCTTTGGCTCAAATGTCCTGGTAATTGGTAAAGTTCATGACGCCATTGACCTTATTAACAAAGCCCCCAGGACCAGTGGAATCAAAGTAGCCCCATAACATCAAAGATCCACCACCATATTTTACAGTCGAGATGAGGTATTTTGTGGCCATGCACTTCTATTTTCATGTCACCTGATCATAGTTTGCTAAATGCCTTTGGCACTTAGAATGGAACCGGTCATATGACATGTTATATTTTATACAGTCTTTTTTGCTCAGCTTTATTAAGGGATCCAATCATTTTGGACTCCACTGCATATGGGCTAAGACAGCACGCCACTGGTTTCAACTGCCGTCATAAACAATAAAATCCCCATTTATCTGCGTATGCAGTATGCTGAATGTTACTGTGGAGGTATGACTAAACATACGTACATCAACTATATATTATGTTCTGTATTGAATATGGTGTATTATAATTGTATTACATTATTATATGATCATAGTTTTGTTCACGTCTGTAATTAGGGTAAAAGTAGTCTATTTAAAATACGTATGTAGTGTATAGGATGGATACGATTAGGATATGTGATTTAGGTGAATTGGAATGGAATTAACCCCAACCCTGCTACATTGCATGAAAATCCTGGTCATTATTGTTTTAGCTGCGTTCATTTACACTCTTGTGTAAATTAATGAATGCTTTGTTAGACAACAGTCCAAACAGGAGTACACATTATTAAAGCTGTCTATTCATATAACAGCAACCTATTTTACTGACCGCTAAAATAAGCTTTGTTCGGTCATTAGATTCAATCTTTTTAAAATATTTTTTTTAAGTAAACAGTGTTATTTGATCTGTTTTCTAGAAACAGTTGTTCAAAACAGTCCTTATCAGTACGTTACATGTACCTTTAACTGGTGTTTTGAAACTGATAGGAGGATGAACAGAAATGTAGACTGCTGTCTGGCCGAACTCTCAGGATCTCGATTTAGTCTGGCTTTGAAGGACAGTCGTTTTAAACCTTCATGGTGAAAAAAGAGAAACCAAATGAAACACCGTGGCAAAGACTTCCGAATAAACCCCTGATCCATTTCCCTTTGAGGCCCGACTAGGCTGGCTCCATGAGCCTCTACAATGACTCACTTTCTTGTGACTTACTTTAAACAGAGTCAGAATCTCAGTAATATCCATATATATATACCCTACTGTTCAAGTGTTTGGGGTCACTTGGAAATGTCCTTGTTTTTGAAAGAAAAGCTTTTTTTTTTTGTCCATTAAAATAACATCCAATTAATCAGAAATACAGTGTAGACATTGTTTATGTTGTAAATTTGTAAATGACTACTGTAGCTGGAAACGGCAGATTTTTTATGGAATATTTACATAGGCGTACAGAGGCCCATTATCAGCAACCATCACTCCTGTGTTCCAATGGCACGTTGTGTTATCTAATCCAAGTTCATAATTTTATAGTGTATATATATATATATATATATATATATATATATATATATATATATATATATATATAGTGTGTATATATATACATATATGTAGTGTATATATATATATATATATATATATATGCACACACTATATATATATATATATATACATACATATACAGTGCCTTGCGAAAGTATTCGGCTCCCTTGAACTTTGCGACCTTTTGCCACATTTCAGGCTTCAAACATAAAGATATAAAACTGTATTTTTTTCTGAAGAATCAACAACAAGAGGGACACAATCATGAAGTGGAACGACATTTATTGGATATTTCAAACTTTTTTAACAAATCAAAAACTGAAAAATTGGGCGTGCAAAATTATTCAGCCCCCTTAAGTTAATTCTTTGTAGTGCCACCTTTTTGCTGCGATTACAGCTGTAAGTCGCTTGGGGTATGTCTCTATCAGTTTTGCACATCGAGAGACTGAATTTTTTTCCCATTCCTCCTTGCAAACAGCTCGAGCTCAGTGAGGTTGGATGGAGAGCATTTGTGAACAGCAGTTTTCAGTTCTTTCCACAGATTCTCGATTAGATTCAGGTCTGGACTTTGACTTGGCCATTCTAACACCTGGATATGTTTATTTTTGAACCATTCCATTGTAGATTTTGCTTTATGTTTTGGATCATTGTCTTGTTGGAAGACAAATCTCCGTCCCAGTCTCAGGTCTTTTGCAGACTCCATCAGGTTTTCTTCCAGAATGGTCCTGTATTTGGCTCCATCCATCTTCCCATCAATTTTAACCATCTTCCCTGTCCCTGCTGAAGAAAAGCAGGCCCAAACCATGATGCTGCCACCACCATGTTTGACAGTGGGGATGGTGTGTTCAGCTGTGTAGCTTTTACGCCAAACATAACGTTTTGCATTGTTGCCAAAAAGTTCAATTTTGGTTTCATCTGACCAGAGCACCTTCTTCCACATGTTTGGTGTGTCTCCCAGGTGGCTTGTGGCAAACTTTAAACAACACTTTTTATGGATATCTTTAAGAAATTGCTTTCTTCTTGCCACTCTTCCATAAAGGCCAGATTTGTGCAATATACGACTGATTGTTGTTCTATGGACAGAGTCTCCCACCTCAGCTGTAGATCTCTGCAGTTCATCCAGAGTGATCATGGGCCTCTTGGCTGCATCTCTGATCAGTCTTCTCCTTGTATGAGCTGAAAATTTAGAGCGACGGCCAGGTCTTGGTAGATTTGCAGTGGTCTGATACTCCTTCCATTTCAATATTATCGCTTGCACAGTGCTCCTTGGGATGTTTAAAGCTTGGGAAATCTTTTTGTATCCAAATCCGGCTTTAAACTTCTTCACAACAGTATCTCGGACCTGCCTGGTGTGTTCCTTGTTCTTCATGATGCTCTCTGCGCTTTTAACGGACCTCTGAGACTATCACAGTGCAGGTGCATTTATACGGAGACTTGATTACACACAGGTGGATTGTATTTATCATCATTAGTCATTTAGGTCAACATTGGACCATTCAGAGATCCTCACTGAACTTCTGGAGAGAGTTTGCTGCACTGAAAGTAAAGGGGCTGAATAATTTTGCATGCCCAATTTTTCAGTTTTTGATTTGTTAAAAAAGTTTGAAATATCCAATAAATGTCGTTCCACTTCATGATTGTGTCCCACTTGTTGTTGATTCTTCACAAAAAAAATACAGTTTTATATCTTTATGTTTGAAGCCTGAAATGTGGCAAAAGGTCGCAAAGTTCAAGGGGGCCGAATACTTTCGCAAGGCACTGTATATATATATATATATATATATATACATATATATATATATATATATATATATATATATATATATATATATATATATATATATATATATACACTATATATATATACATTATATATATATGTAGACACATACAGTATATGGGACTTCTACTAAAGCGCATTATAGATCTCATGTAAAACATGAAGAAAAGGTCTCAGATCAGGTCACACTTTGCACCTGTTTTTTCAGTAAGGGATTTAACACCTAAAACAAGGCTAAAACGTTCTTAACCTTTCTGCAACTGTAGTATTCTTTCTCTTAAGCCTTAACAGACTATTGACGCACCCAAGCATCAATCTGAGTAACATCATGGGGAAAAAAACCTTTAACATGAGTCAGTTTAAAGGTTTAGTTAACTTTTCTGAAATGTAAGAAAATGAACTGTAACTTCAAGCTTTATTTTATGTTTTTGTTCTGTCCTTAAAGCTGCAATATGTAACTTTTCGGGCGAACCGACCGAATCCAAGCAGAAATGTGAGTTATAGATCTGTCACTCATTGAAAGCAAGTCTAAGAAGCGCTATTCCTATGCCTCTCATTCTTAAGTTTGTTTTTTGCGTCTTTTACTTTCGGTTTTGTACACCAGCTTGAAAATGGTACACCACACTTGAAAATACGACATTTGTGGTTCTGGAAAATATATTTCACAGCGGTTTAGTTGGATCAATGATTCTCAACACAAGTTTTTATTGATTTTATTTAACCTTCATTTAACTAGGCAAGTCAGTTAAGAACAAATTCTTATTTACAATGACGGCCTACCTCACATAAACTGAAATTAGGCAAACTATTAGAATTATAGCAACCAGGAAATGGCGGAGTAATTTCTGCATAGTGCACCTTTAATGTTTATTAATTCCATTATGAAAACACAGGTGCAAAGCAGTTGCAAATGCTTAGCCAAGCCAATCTGACCCACAGTCTTTAGGAATTCATGGTATTATACAGAGGGATACCTCTTTCATCTAGCTGTTGAAAGGGGTTGTTTGTGAGCAAACTGTACCTCCATAATGAGGAGCAATGTCATTTAACTGTTTGGATGGTTGTTGTGTAAGCCACTTCAAAGTTGTGATGTTTTGCATACAGCATTTCTCGTTCCTCAATCTTGGTATAACAATGGCACCCGGTGGCAGGGGTTGTAATTGCAGCAGAAGTAACCAAAGCCATGAGCTCAGAACATGAACATTACACACTACAGGCTTTTGAACAACTCGGTGCACGTTTATTTGAATTAGGGGATTTAACAAAATCATTAAGGAATCCTTTCTGTCTGTTTCCTATGGAGCCCAGGAGGTGACATTGAATGAGATCTTTTTTTAACAAGCTCACAAAAACAAGGCTAAAACGTTCTTAACCTTTCTGCAACTGTAGTATTCTTTCTCTTAAGCCTTAACAGACTATTGACGCACCCAAGCATCAATCTGAGTAACATCATGGGGAAAAAAACCTTTAACATGAGTCAGTTTAAAGGTTTAGTTAACTTTTCTGAAATGTAAGAAAATGAACTGTAACTTCAAGCTTTATTTTATGTTTTTGTTCTGTCCTTAAAGCTGCAATATGTAACTTTTCGGGCGAACCGACCGAATCCACGCAGAAATGTGAGTTATAGATCTGTCACTCATTGAAAGCAAGTCTAAGAAGCGCTATTCCTATGCCTCTCATTCTTAAGTTTGTTTTTTGCGTCTTTTACTTTCGGTTTTGTACACCAGCTTGAAAATGGTACACCACACTTGAAAATACGACATTTGTGGTTCTGGAAAATATATTTCACAGCGGTTTAGTTGGATCAATGATTCTCAACACAAGTTTTTATTGATTTTATTTAACCTTCATTTAACTAGGCAAGTCAGTTAAGAACAAATTCTTATTTACAATGACGGCCTACCTCACATAAACTGAAATTAGGCAAACTATTAGAATTATAGCAACCAGGAAATGGCGGAGTAATTTCTGCATAGTGCACCTTTAATGTTTATTAATTCCATTATGAAAACACAGGTGCAAAGCAGTTGCAAATGCTTAGCCAAGCCAATCTGACCCACAGTCTTTAGGAATTCATGGTATTATACAGAGGGATACCTCTTTCATCTAGCTGTTGAAAGGGGTTGTTTGTGAGCAAACTGTACCTCCATAATGAGGAGCAATGTCATTTAACTGTTTGGATGGTTGTTGTGTAAGCCACTTCAAAGTTGTGATGTTTTGCATACAGCATTTCTCGTTCCTCAATCTTGGTATAACAATGGCACCCGGTGGCAGGGGTTGTAATTGCAGCAGAAGTAACCAAAGCCATGAGCTCAGAACATGAACATTACACACTACAGGCTTTTGAACAACTCGGTGCACGTTTATTTGAATTAGGGGATTTAACAAAATCATTAAGGAATCCTTTCTGTCTGTTTCCTATGGAGCCCAGGAGGTGACATTGAATGAGATCTTTTTTTAACAAGCTCACAATATTCCTAAAACGTGCATGAATTGATAATAAACATGCTCATGATTTATAAAACGAGCTCACGAATGATGAAACATGCTCACAAATGACTAAAACCTGTGCATGAATTGATATAAAACGTGCTCATAGTTTATGAAATCAGCTCACGGATTGTGAAACGTCACCCAAGAGGCCAGGGAGACCATCTCAACCACCACCACCCATTCCTGAATTCTGACCAACAGGAACACACGCAGGACAACGGACACACAACACAGACACACAACATGCATGTGCTGCTCTCCAAGGTAAGAATGTGCGGAAGGCTATTACATTGAACTTTCCATCTAATGTTATCCATTGAAAAACGTAAATCCCGAAAGCAGCTGCTTCATGTTCTTATTAATTTGCTCTACTAAGTTGAGTGTGACAGTGGTGGCACCTTTCCATCCCTTTCCTGTTCCTTCAGTAATCAAGGTGCACATCTTAGTCTTACGAACTAGCTACATGGTTTCGCTTTATGATTATGTCCATTGTGTGGCTCTTACTAACTCCGTTGTGTTGTATCTGTCACGCGGAATGACGCTGGAGAGACGAAGCAGGTACGGAGAGTTAACATTTAATAAACAACTGACATTGACGAGACAGGAACAGCGTCATAAACAAATAGAAAGACAAAGACAATCAATGCAGCAGCGGGGAACAGACAAATATAGGGGAGGAAGTAACAGGTTATAAGTGAGTCCAATAACGCTGATGCGAGTGACGAGGGAAGGCAGGTGTGCGTGATGGATGGCAGGAGCGCGTGATGCAGGGTAATCTGGCGCCCTCAAGCGCCAGGGGAAGGGAAGAGCGAAGGAAGGGAAGTGTGTGCGTGCGTGCGTGCGTCCGTCCGTCCGTCCCCTGTTCCCGCCAGCCGAGCATCCAGCTTAGGATGCTCCTCCATTGTCCATTCATTCACTCACAAATACTCAACATATACAATGTCCTCCACCTGAACTCAACCATGTTGATGCTGTCCTCTAATGATTTGAGCATGTTCTTTATTGAAGCTGGGTCGTGATCATTAGAGCACAAACCATAACAAAACCTGTTGCAACAACAACAAAAAACATTTAATATTGCAGTTGAGATACTCTTCTACCTCCCGGTGACACTGTGTTGTCTTTTGTGTTGTGCCTTGTGCACATTACCTTGTCCTTTATTGACTTCTTCTATGTCAAAGCAAACCAACAATCAAATCAATGAAAATTGTATTGGTCGCGTACACATGTTTAGCAGATGTTATTGTGGGTGTAGTGAAATGCTTGTGTTCCTAGCTCCAACAGTGCAGTAATATCTAACAATACACACATCTAAAAGTAATATAATGCAATTGAGAAATATATCAATATTTGGACGTGCAATGTCGGAGTCCGGAGTATAAATATATATACGACGTGTACAGTACCAGTCAAAAGTTTGGATACACCTACTCATTCCAGGGTTTTTCTTTATTTTTACTATTTTCCTCATTGTAGAATAATAATGAAGACATCAACACGATGAAATAACACATGGAATCATGTAGTAACCAAAGAAGTGTTAAACAAATCAAAATATATTTTATATTTGAGATTCTTCAAAGTAGCCACCCTTTGCCATCCAGGCTGCATCACATCCGGCCGTGATTGGGAGTCCCATAGGGCGGCACACAACTGACCCAGCGTCGTCTGGGTTTGGCCGGGGTAGGGCGATAAGAATTTGTTCTTAACTGACTTGCCTAGTTACATAAAGGTTATAAAAATATGATGACAGCTTTGCACACTCTTGGCATTGTTTTTTTTTTTTTGAATTTTTACCCCCTTTTTCTCCCCAATTTCGTGGTATCCAATTGTTGTAGTAGCTACTATCTTGTCTCATCGCTACAACTCCCATACGTGCTCGGGGGAGACGAAGGTTGAAAGTCATGCGTCCTCCGATACACAACCCAACCAGCCGCACTGCTTCTTAACACAGCGCGCATCCAACCCGGAAGCCAGCCGCCCCAATGTGTCGGAGACTAACCTTGGTTAGCGCGCACTGCACCCGGCCCGCCACAGGAGTCGCTGGTGCGCGATGAGACAAGGACATCCCTACCGACCAAGCCCTCCCTAACCCGGACGACGCTAGGCCAATTGTGCGTCGCCCCACGGACCTCCCGGTCGCGGCCGGTTACGACAGAGCCTGGGCGCGAACCCAGCGACTCTGCAGCTGGCGCTGCAGTACAGCACCCTTAACCACTGCGCCACCCGGGAGGCCTACTCTTGGCATTGTTACCTACTTTTACCACCTGGTGGGCGGCCCGTCAGGAAGTCCAGGACCCAGTTTCTCAGGGCGGGGTTCAGACCCAGGGCCGCAAGCTTGTAGGGTGCTATGGTGTTGAAGGCTGAGCTGTAGTCACAAACAGCAATGAACAGCATTCTTTTTATATATATATTTTTTTTAATTTTACCCCTTTTTCTCCCCAATTTCGTAGTGTCCAATTGTTGTAGTAGCTACTATCTTGTCTCATCGCTACAACTCCCCGGCAGGGTAGCCTAGTAACCAGAAGGTTGCAAGTTCAAACCCCCGGTTGCAAGTTCAAACCCCCTGACAAGGCATAAATCTGTCGTTCTGCATCTGAACAGGCAGTTAACCCACTGTTCCTAGGCCGTCATTGAAAATAAGAATTTGTTCTTAACTGACTTGCCTAGTAAAATACAAATAAAAAACTGATGAGAAGGGCCTTGCAAAAACCATCCAGACCATCTCCTTCCTCAACTTGTTCTTTCCGCTGGTGGTACCCCTGTCCCCCCTCACCCTCTGGAAGAGGTAAATCCACATCTGGGCCCCTCAGATGAACATGGTGGTGTATGTGGGAGACAGCAGCAGGGGCATGGTACGACCAGGACAACCTATTTGTTTGCCACATTTAATTCTCTTTGTTGTGAAAAAAATATTCCGCATAAAAAAGTTATGGTTTTATGGCGCATGAAGAGAAGGAGGCCTAACTGCTTGTGTATGTTTCTGTGAGTGTGATCAATCTTCCATGATTCCGTTTATTTTGAGATCAAACACACTCCATCAGTGATCTAGTTTGTTATGATGTCAGAGCTGAAGTGTAACGATGACGCTGAATGAATGATGATGAAAACATGAGTGTTGTCTCTGGCAGCCCCTGATGTACTGCCCAGAAACCGTACAGCAAGGCAGTGGACTGATGGTCCATCAGAGTCATTGTTCTGTAACTTCTTCTTTCATGTTAGCTCCGAGGTTTCTCCTGGCACTGCTAAGAGGACGGCCTGCTCTTATGATGCCTTATTTATCCTTCCTTCATCTTTCCGCTGAGGTAAATGTTGATCTAACATAATTGGATATAGTCAAAGCAAGGTGGACACCTCATGACTTATAGTAAACTCATGTCAGATCAGTGATTACATCCAAGAAACAAAATAATTCAAATATGTCACACGATAAGACCTGCAGAGAGAGACCTGCAGGGCTGGTTCAAAGTCAGGCCAATTCCATGCTGGAGTCTGGACAGTGTTTTTTACTGCAGTCAAGCTCCTTGTTGGTGCCTGGGTTGAAGCAATAGTTTCCCACTCCTTTGGCGAACTTTTGCTTTATCAAACTATATGTCATGAGGTCATCTACTAACTTGTAATAAAAAACGCTGTTCATATTTGTACTGTATGTTTGAAAAATGATTAGCTCAAGAATAGCGGCGAAGGAGATGTCTGCCGTTTTACAATCCTGTAACCAATTGTGCTATTGTGTATGTTTTTTCACATTATTTGGAACTTATTTTGTACATAATGCTTCTGCCACCGTGTCTTATGACCGAAAAGAGCTACTTAGATATCAGGACAACGATTACTCACCCCGTACTGGAGGAATAATTTTTTCTTCAGCGAGTCGGACGGGAAGGATTTACTTCAGACGCCGACAAGGCCCTCATCCCCATCATTCGCAGGAGAAAGAGACGGAGGTATTGTGGACAAAGGTTTGTGTGCCTTGTATGAATCCGTCTCCGAGAGTGTAATCTACCTCTACCATCGGTACTATTACCCAAAGTACAATCAATCAATAATAAAATAGACAATCACAAATATATCCTACAAATGGGACACTAAAAACTGTGATATCTTATGTTTCCCAGAGTCATGGCTGAACGACGACATGAATAACATACAGCTGACGGGTTTGAAGCTTTTCGGCAGGATAGAACAGCAGCCTCTGGTAAGACAAGGGGTGGCGGTCTATGTATATTTGTAAACAACAGCTGGTGCACAAAATCTAAGGAACACTCAAGGCTTTGCTCGCCTGAGGTAGAGTATCTCATCATATGTACGGCCATAAGCAAACAGGAGGCGGCGCTCCTAGTGGCCGGGGACTTTAATGCAGGGAAACTCAAATCCATTTTACCTCATTTCTACCAGCATGTTAAATGTGCAACCAGAGGGGGACAAAAACTCTAGACCACCTTTACTCCACACACAGAGACGAGTACAAAGCTCTCCCTCTCCCTCCATTTGACAAATCTGACAATAATTCTATGCTCTTGATTCCTGCTTACAAGCAAAAACTAAAGTTGGAAGCACCAGTGACTTGGTCAATAAGAAAGTGGTCAGATGAAGCAAATGCTAAGCTACATGACTGTTTTGCTAGCACAGACTGGGATTCTTCTGATGGCATTGAGGAGTACACCACATCAGTCACTGGCTTCATCAATAAGTGCATCAATGACATCGTCACCACAGTGAACGTATGTACATACCCCAACCAGATGCCATGGATTACAGGCAACATCTGTACTGAGCTAAAGGGTAGAGCTGCCGCTTTCAAGGGGCAGGACTCTAATCTAGAAGCTTATAAGAAATCCCACTATGCACTCCGACGAACCATCAAACAGGCAAAGCATCAAAACAGGACTAAGATTGAATCGTACTACACCGGCTCCGACCCTCGTTAGATGTGGCAGAGCTTGCAAACTATTACAGACTACAAAGGGAAGCACAGCCGCGAGCTGCCCAGTGACACAAGCCTACCAGACGAGCTAAATGACTTCTATGCTTGCTTCGAGGCAAGTAACACTAAAGCATACATGAGAGCGTCAGCTGTTCCGGATGACTGTGATCACGCTCTCCGTAGCCGATGTAAGACCTTTAAACAGGTCAACATTCACAAGGCCGCAGGGCCAAACGGATTACCAGGAAGTGTACTCCGAGCATGCGCTGACCAACTGGCAAGTGTCTTCACTGACATTTTCAACCTTTCCCTGACTGATTCTGTAATACCAACATGTTTCAAGGAGTTAAAAACACATTTGCTACGTTGATCCTCAACATGGGGGCCCCTCCGGGGTGCATGCTCAGTCCCCTCCTGTACTCCCTGTTCACTCATGACTGCATGGCCAGGCACGACTCCAACACCATCATCAAGTTTGCCTATGACACAACGGTGGTAGGCCTGATCACCATCAACAATGAGAGCCTATATGGAGGAGGTCAGAGACCTGGCTGTGTGGTGCCAGGACAACAACCTCTCCCTCAACTTGATCAAGACAAAGGAGATTGTGGACTACAGGAAAAGGAGGACCAATCACGCCCCCATTCTCATCGATGGGGCTGCAGTGGAGCAGGTTGAGAGCTTCAAGTTCCTTGTTGTCCACATCACCAACAAACGATCAGGGTCCAAACACACTAAGACAGTCGTGAAGAGGGCACAACAAAGCCTATTCCCCCTCAGGAAACATTTGGCATTGGTCCTCAGATCCTCAAAAGGTTCTACAGCTGCATCATCGAGAGCACTGGTTGCATCACTGCCTGGTATGGCAATTGCTCGGCCTCCGACCGCAAGGCACTACAGAGGGTAGTGCGTACGGCCCAGTACATCACTGGGACCAAGCTTCCTGCCATCCAGGACCTCTATACCAGGCAGTGTCAGAGGAAGGCTCTAAAAATTGACGAAGACTCCAGCCACCCTAGTCATAGATTGTTCTCTCTGCTACTGCACGACAAGCGGTACCGGAGCGCCAAGTCCAGGTCCAAAAGGCTTCTTAACAGCTTCTACCCCCAAGCCATAAGACTTATGGCTTGATAAGTAGATAAGTAAGAAATAGGGGGGGGGGGGTTACAAATAAAACCGCAGCAGTAAAATAACAGAAGCGAGGCTATATACAGGGGGTACCGATACAGAGTCAATGTGGAGACTATATACAGGGGGTACCGATACAGAGTCAATGTGGAGATTATATACAGGGGGTACCGATACAGAGTCAATGTGGAGACTATATACAGGGGGTACCGATACAGAGTCAATGTGGAGACTATATACAGGGGGTACCGATACAGAGTCAATGTGGAGACTATATACAGGGGGTACCAGTACAGAGTCAATGTGGAGATTATATACAGGGGGTACCAGTACAGAGTCAATGTGGAGACTATATACAGGGGGTACCAGTACAGAGTCAATGTGGAGACTATATACAGGGGGTACCAGTACAGAGTCAATGTGGAGACTATATACAGCGGGTACCAGTACAGAGTCAATGTGGAGACTATATACAGGGGGTACCAGTACAGAGTCAATGTGGAGACTATATACAGGGGGTACCGATACAGAGTCAATGTGGAGACTATATACAGGGGGTACCGATACAGAGTCAATGTGGAGACTATATACAGGGGGTACCAGTACAGAGTCAATGTGGAGATTATATACAGGGGGTACCAGTACAGAGTCAATGTGGAGACTATATACAGGGGGTACCAGTACAGAGTCAATGTGGAGACTATATACAGGGGGTACCAGTACAGAGTCAATGTGGAGACTATATACAGGGGGTACCAGTACAGAGTCAATGTGGAGACTATATACAGGGGGTACCAGTACAGAGTCAATGTGGAGACTATATACAGGGGGTACCAGTACAGAGTCAATGTGGAGACTATATACAGGGGATACCGATACAGAGTCAATGTGGAGGCTATATAAAGGGGATACCGATACAGAGTCAATGTGGAGGCTATATACAGGGGGTACCAGTACAGAGTCAATTTGCGGGGGCACCAGTTAGTAGTAGATGTAATTGAGGTACAGTGCCTTGCGAAAGTATTCGGCCCCCTTGAACTTTGCGACCTTTTGCCACATTTCAGGCTTCAAACATAAAGATATAAAACTGTATTTTTTGTGAAGAATCAACAACAAGTGGGACACAATCATGAAGTGGAACGACATTTATTGGATATTTCAAACTTTTTTAACAAATCGAAAACTGAAAAATTGGGCGTGCAAAATTATTCAGCCCCTTTACTTTCAGTGCAGCAAACTCTCTCCAGAAGTTCAGTGAGGATCTCTGAATGATCCAATGTTGACCTAAATGACTAATGATGATAAATACAATCCACCTGTGTGTAATCAAGTCTCCGTATAAATGCACCTGCACTGTGATAGTCTCAGAGGTCCGTTAAAAGCGCAGAGATCATCATGAAGAACAAGGAACACACCAGGCAGGTCCGAGATACTGTTGTGAAGAAGTTTAAATCCGGATTTGGATACAAAAAGATTTCCCAAGCTTTAAACATCCCAAGGAGCACTGTGCAAGCGATAATATTGAAATGGAAGGAGTATCAGACCACTGCAAATCTACCAAGACCTGGCCGTCCCTCTAAACTTTCAGCTCAAACAAGGAGAAGACTGATCAGAGATGCAGCCAAGAGGCCCATGATCACTCTGGATGAACTGCAGAGATCTACAGCTGAGGTGGGAGACTCTGTCCATAGGACATCAATCAGTAGTATATTGCACAAATCTGGCCTTTATGGAAGAGTGGCAAGAAGAAAGCCATTTCTTAAAGATATCCATAAAAAGTGTTGTTTAAAGTTTGCCACAAGCCACCTGGGAGACACACCAAACATGTGGAAGAAGGTGCTCTGGTCAGATGAAACCAAAATTGAACTTTTTGGCAACAATGCAAAACGTTATGTTTGGCGTAAAAGCAACACAGCTGAACACACCATCCCCACTGTCAAACATGGTGGTGGCAGCATCATGGTTTGGGCCTGCTTTTCTTCAGCAGGGACAGGGAAGATGGTTAAAATTGATGGGAAGATGGATGGAGCCAAATACAGGACCATTCTGGAAGAAAACCTGATGGAGTCTGCAAAAGACCTGAGACTGGGACGGAGATTTGTCTTCCAACAAGACAATGATCCAAACATAAAGCAAAATCTACAATGGAATGGTTCAAAAATAAACATATCCAGGTGTTAAAATGGCCAAGTCAAAGTCCAGACCTGAATCCAATCGAGAAACCACTTCATGATTGTGTCCCACTTGTTGTTGATTCTTCACAAAAAAATACAGTTTTATATCTTTATGTTTGAAGCCTGAAATGTGGCAAAAGGTCGCAAAGTTCAAGGGGGCCGAATACTTTCGCAAGGCACTGTATGTGTACAGAGAGAACTTGAATTAAAGAATGTAAATAATAGTCACTCTCACCATAAGGTCAGGTTAAATTGTTGACACTTTTGGAAACTTGTTACACATATAAACAACACTGGCAAATAAAGGAATACTTAGACTTAACAATAAAACAATACAAGTGTTTTGTTTTTTAAACAGAAGTCATTTATGAATTATGTCTTGATAATTAATTCCCAAATTAAAATAAAATCAGATTTTCTAGATTCATGATTGTTAGTTCTCTGCTTTTGGAGTGAGGGAAGTGGGTCTCCCTCTGCCAGGAGGTGAGGTTGGACAGGTTGAGGAAGGAGATGGTCTGGATGGTCTTTGCAAGGCCCTTGTCATCAGTCAGAAAACAACTACTCCCCCTGGAGGACAAGAGATGGAGGAGTGGGGAGAACGAAGTGGGAAAGGGGTGAAGAGAGAGGAATATGAAAAATATCAAAATAATGATAGAAGAATACTGCCAGTTAAACATGATGTAAAATACTTAAGACTGGACATACTTAAACAAGGAGTGGACAATCTTCGCCCCATTAACGACTAGTCCATAATGTAATTAATAGCTTTTTTGTCATTTCTCCTAGCATATAGTGACAGATGAAAGAAAGAATGATAGAGATAAAAGGTGTAGAACCTCTCACACTATGGTCCACACCCGTTTCCTGACCAGCATCACAGTGATAAAGATAGCTAGGTGACATGGAAGATCTGCAGAGATGAGACAAAATAAACGGACTGGGGGTGGGTGGTTGTGACTGTGTGCTGGTGTGTGTGTCTGTAAAACTACTAAACAAAGATGTTGAGGCCACTGGATGACGATATTGTTACCACCACACGGTCCTGTAATCAAGGTGACAGACAGTGACAAATGCAATACCTCTTTGCACACTCTTGCCTGCATCTAGCTGATCCAGGGTGTATTCATTAGTTTAATGGTTGCAAACTAGAGTTTCTACTGGACAAATTCAGGTATGTTTATCGCTGTTTCGTTTTGTTCCGTTTGCTTCTGCTTAAGAAATGTTTTTCAACAGAATCAGCGGAATGAATACACCCCTGATCACACGCAAACACAGTTCACTTTCATAGCCACAAACAAACAGCATGATCACTTTGCTTGTTGTAATTCCTTCTCACATCTATGGCTTGTCCTCCCCTCTCACCTTTTTCCTTCACTTGTGGACTTCAGTGCATAACACATCAGCTGCCTGTGACTAGGTGAAATAACTTTTCCAAGCCAAACCTTCATATCTTAACCGTTAACCGCTACACACAGCCTACATTGTTGTCACTATATTACAGTGCATTTGGAAAGTATTCAGATTCCTTGACTTTTTCCAACATTTATGTCATTACAGCCTTATTCGAAAAATGATTAAATAAAAATAATTGTCCTCATCAATCTACACACAATACCCCACAATGAAAAAGCGAAAACTAAGTGTGCGTTCTCTAATTCTCTCCTTCTCTCTTTCTTTCTTTCTCTCTCTCGGAGGACCTGAGCCCTAGGACCATGCCCCAGGACTACCTGACATGATGACTCCTTGCTGTCCCCAGTCCACCTGGCCGTGCTGCTGCTCCAGTTTCAACTGTTCTGCCTTATTATTATTCGACCATGCTGGTCATTTATGAACATTTGAACATCTTGGCCATGTTCTGTTATAATCTCCACCCGGCACAGCCAGAAGAGGACTGGCCACCCCACATAGCCTGGTTCCTCTCTAGGTTTCTTCCTAGGTTTTGGCCTTTCTAGGGAGTTTTTCCTAACCACCGTGCTTCTACACCTGCATTGCTTACTGTTTGGGGTTTTAGGCTGGGTTCTGTACAGCACTTTGAGATATCATCAGCTGATGTACGAAGGACTATATAAATAAATTTGATTTGATTTACTTATGGATCTGAATACTTAAGTAAAGGATCTGAATACTTATGTCAATGTGATATTTCAGTTTTCTTTTAATACATTTGCAAAACAATCTAAAACCCTATTTCTGCTTTATCTTTATGGGGTATTGTGTGTAGACTGATGAGGAAAAAAACACTTGAATTGACTTTAGAATAAGGCTGTAACAACAAAATGTGGAAAAAGTTAAGGGGACTGAATAAAATACAAATGCACTGTATGTGGCAGCGCTTACTGCAGCAAAGAAGAACATTTTGAAACATGGTATGGCCAGGATGCTCTACTAATATCTTGACTCTGGAGAGGGCCACCGCTAGAATCCACAGAGCTAAAGCCAATACAATATCCACCTATAGGAGAGCCATCTCTTTCATAACATCACAAATAAGGAGAGCAGTCAGCTCATGACCAAATACGGAACTTTTTCCATCTCATTCCTAGTTTGAGAGATGATATGCGTAAACCTATATTTTTGGCTGCTATAATTGTTATGTATTTTTTGTTTGTTTAGTTATTGTCATGTGTTATGGTTGTCCATTGGTATGTCTGCATGTATGCAGTCACTGTTTAATTATTAGTGAAACATTTTTATTAAAAAATATTGAGAGGTGTACCTAGCCGCCAGTTTGTTCAGTTTATCATGAATCTTTACAAGAATAGAGGTAATAAAGAAGAAAGTAATGCCACAGAAACGTTTTCCACAGTCTACATAACGTAACTTTATGACTATAACCACTGTTCTCTGAAGGAGGGAAACGAGGTACAACATACTATGGGGGAGTCGCACTCTCACGACTTTGGTTGAAGTATCTACCATCACGCCTGATAAGGCCAATGAATTCCACGCCTCGCTGGAAGCCCGCCTTCTACTAGTGATAAGCGTGAGGCTTGGATTCATAACCTTACTTTGCTACCTGACAACTTTACCGTTTTTACTTTTTAATTACCGTTTATATTTTTAGTTTTCCCTCACTCAACTTTTTTTCTTTTAACTTTTTCACTCTGGACGCTTTATCTGGACATGGTTCGTCAAGACCTCCACCAGCCGAAGCTAAGTAGTAACATTAACATGATGCTTTATCTGGACATGGTTCGTCAAGACCTCCACCAGCCGAAGCTAAGTAGTAACATTAACATGATGCTTTATCTGGACATGGTTCGTCAAGACCTCCACCAGCCGAAGCTAAGTAGTAACATTAACATGATGCTTTATCTGGACGTGGTTCGTCAGGACCTCCACCAGCCGAAGCTAAGTAGTAACATTAACATGATGCTTTATCTGGACATGGTTCGTCAAGACCTCCACCAGCCGAAGCTAAGTAGTAACATTAACATGATGCTTTATCTGGACGTGGTTCGTCAAGACCTCCACCAGCCGAAGCTAAGTAGTAACATTAACATGATGCTTTATCTGGACGTGGTTCGTCAGGACCTCCACCAGCCGAAGCTAAGTAGTAACATTAACATGATGCTTTATCTGGACATGGTTCGTCAAGACCTCCACCAGCCGAAGCTAAGTAGTAACATTAACATGATGCTTTATCTGGACATGGTTCGTCAAGACCTCCACCAGCCGAAGCTAAGTAGTAACATTAACATGATGCTTTATCTGGACGTGGTTCGTCAGGACCTCCACCAGCCGAAGCTAAGTAGTAACATTAACATGATGCTTTATCTGGACATGGTTCGTCAAGACCTCCACCAGCCGAAGCTAAGTAGTAACATTAACATGATGCTTTATCTGGACATGGTTCGTCAAGACCTCCACCAGCCGAAGCTAAGTAGTAACATTAACATGATGCTTTATCTGGACGTGGTTCGTCAGGACCTCCACCAGCCGAAGCTAAGTAGTAACATTAACATGATGCTTTATCTGGACGTGGTTCGTCAAGACCTCCACCAGCCGAAGCTAAGTAGTAACATTAACATGATGCTTTATCTGGACGTGGTTCGTCAAGACCTCCACCAGCCGAAGCTAAGTAGTAACATTAACATGATGCTTTATCTGGACATGGTTCGTCAAGACCTCCACCAGCCGAAGCTAAGTAGTAACATTAACATGATGCTTTATCTGGACATGGTTCGTCAGGACCTCCACCAGCCGAAGCTAAGTAGTAACATTAACATGATGCTTTATCTGGACGTGGTTCGTCAGGACCTCCACCAGCCGAAGCTAAGTAGTAACATTAACATGATGCTTTATCTGGACATGGTTCGTCAAGACCTCCACCAGCCGAAGCTAAGTAGTAACATTAACATGATGCTTTATCTGGACATGGTTCGTCAAGACCTCCACCAGCCGAAGCTAAGTAGTAACATTAACATGATGCCTTATCTGGACATGGTTCGTCAAGACCTCCACCAGCCGAAGCTAAGTAGTAACATTAACATGATGCTTTATCTGGACACGGTTCGTCAAGACCTCCACCAGCCGAAGCTAAGTAGTAACATTAACATGATGCTTTATCTGGACGTGGTTCGTCAGGACCTCCACCAGCCGAAGCTAAGTAGTAACATTAACATGATGCTTTATCTGGACGTGGTTCGTCAGGACCTCCACCAGCCGAAGCTAAGTAGTAACATTAACATGATGCTTTATCTGGACGTGGTTCGTCAGGACCTCCACCAGCCGAAGCTAAGTAGTAACATTAACATGATGCTTTATCTGGACGTGGTTCGTCAGGACCTCCACCAGCCGAAGCTAAGTAGTAACATTAACATGATGCTTTATCTGGACGTGGTTCGTCAGGAACTCCACCAGCCGAAGCTAAGTAGTAACATTAACATGATGCTTTATCTGGACATGGTTCGTCAAGACCTCCACCAGCCGAAGCTAAGTAGTAACATTAACATGATGCTTTATCTGGACATGGTTCGTCAGGACCTCCACCAGCCGAAGCTAAGTAGTAACATTAACATGATGCTTTATCTGGACGTGGTTCGTCAGGACCTCCACCAGCCGAAGCTAAGTAGTAACATTAACATGATGCTTTATCTGGACGTGGTTCGTCAGGACCTCCACCAGCCGAAGCTAAGTAGTAACATTAACATGATGCTTTATCTGGACGTGGTTCGTCAGGACCTCCACCAGCCGAAGCTAAGTAGTAACATTAACATGATGCTTTATCTGGACGTGGTTCGTCAGGACCTCCAACAGCCGAAGCTAAGTAGTAACATTAACATGATGCTTTATCTGGACGTGGTTCGTCAGGACCTCCACCAGCCGAAGCTAAGTAGTAACATTAACATGATGCCTTCTAATTGCAGTTGCTGTACTCATAATATACAGCCCAGCTTCAGACGCCATCGTTAGGCAAGGGTACTTTCAGTGTAGGAAAGGATGAAACAGCGTCTGTGCCACCAGTAAGTACAGATAGTAGTATAAATCCCATCGCACGGTCCCCGCAGCTGGACAACTTTCTCATTGCTTCTGGAGGGAAATGCTGTAGGAATGCTTAACCGGTGTCGCTCATTCAACCGACAGAAACTTTCTCCCCATTAAGCAGCTAGTCGGAGTCTGAGGCCGAGCCTTCTCTGGTCTCTACTCCTCCCGTTACGGGGTCTGAAACGCCGAAGGCTCCCACCATTAGCTCTGACAAATTCAAAACCCTAGTCATTGGCAACTCCATTACCCGTAGTACTAGACTTAAAACGAATCATCCAGCGATCATACACTGTTTACCAGGGGGCAGGGATACCGATGCTAAGGCTTGTCTTGTCTAGGGGTTTTGTAGATTGATGGGGTTGTGTATAGTATTCTAGGTAAGTCTATGGTTGCCTAGAGTGGTTCTCAATCAGAGGCAGGTGTTTATCGTTGTCTCTGATTGGGAACCATATTTAGGCAGCCATATTCTTTGGGTATTTCATGGGTGACTGTTTCCTGTCTTTGTGTTTGTTGCACCAGATAGGGCTGTTTTTCCACGTTTATTGTTTTGTATAATGTTCATGTTCAGTTTTCTTATAAAAAAAACATCAACTTCAACCACGTTGCATTTTGGTCCGCCTCTCCTTCTCAGGAAGAATCCCGTTACAGTATTGCCCAGCGACAGCCCCAAAACCTGAAGGATCTGGAGAAGGTCTGTATGGAGGACTGGGCCAACATCCCTGCTGCAGTGTGTGCAAACCTGGTCAAGAACTACAGGAAACATGATCTCTGTAATTGCAAACAAAGGTTTCTGTACCAAATATTAAGTTCTGCTTTTCTGATGTATCAAATACTTATGTCCATGCAATAAAATGCAAATGAATTACTTAAAAATCAGTGATTTTCTGGATTTTTGTTTTAGATTCCGTCTCTCACAGTTGAAGTGTACCTATGATAAATGACAGACCTCTACATGCTTTATAAGTAGTAAAACCTGCAAAGTCTGCAGGTTTTCCTACTTATCACATACTTGTTCTCCCCACTGTATCTACAGTAGCTTTGATTGGACTGATCTTGTCAACATCATACTTTCAAAATCTTAGCTAGCAAGTGTTGGTTCAACTTTTGAGCTCCATTATTTTCTTAAATAAGGAATACTCAGTGCATATATAAAATTAAGATTTTCATTAGAATACAGCTGTACACAAGTCAAACATCAGACATACAACTGATGTCTCTCCTGAGTTCTGCCCGGAACAAAAGACAGGATCTTATATACCCACCTTACGGTGTGATCTCCTGTCAAACCCTGCATGTGCAGCTCAAAGAACAAGTTATTTTTAACACCATGTTTCTGAGAACCTGTCTCAGTGGCATGCAAATCTGCCCTTGTTTCATAGAGAAACCGACTCTGTCTCGCTGTCACCCTCAGTCCCTTTTCTCAACTTCTCTCACAGACGAGAGGCTGCGGGTTTTGGCAGAGAGCTAAACACAGACCAAGGCCTCGAGAGTCAGCTATACAGTGAGCATAAGTACAATGGCATGTAAGCAAATGAATAACAACACAATCAATGGTGGGGGTCTTTAGAGACTCCCCCATTCCCCCCTTTGAGACTCACCCAGAGTCTCAGACAAAAGTATATCCCTCACCCTCAGTCATTTCCAGATAGGGTCATTCCAATTATTTACAACAGACTCAAATCAACATTCTGAGTTTGCAGTACCATGATCCTCAAATGTTCAGTCTTTTAGCCAAGCACTTTATTCTACAGAAAGCGACAGCAAAACACAATAATCCCACCAGGAGCGGAACAATCATGGCAGACAGGAACATAACCTTACCCATCACGTTTCCAAATGCACCATTGAACCAGTTTCCAATTTGGTTAAAGATGGTGTTGTCAACTCTACCCAGAGTACCTCCTAATTTAGCCAGGTTACTAATGATGGTCATATTATCAGAGGAGTCAGGGAGCAGCATGACACAGTAATCATCATTGTCTATTCCAAGGGCCCTGCAGGCACCACCCTCTTCTGCCAATATGTAATCAAGAGCCATTTCATGTCTGGCAACTACTGCCTTCAAATTGTGCACATCTAGTGACAACTGAGTAAAACCTTGTACGGTCAAATTAGTAAGGGCCTGCATGGAGTATGTCAAATTGTTAATCCACTTACCCATTACAACAACTCCTGCACCTGGAAAGATGACTATGGCTGCCATCTCTACCTGAGACAGCACATGTCCATAAGCCTCATTATTTTGAGCCACAGCTCTTTTAGCTCTATTATTCGATCTGATACTAATTTGCAGTGAACTGTTCAGCAGCTCAGAGGCAGGTAATGTTGCTGCTGTCAGTTCAGTTTCCCCAGATAACAACATCCTTTCCATCCCAAGGGAAATGTAGCCCTTACCCCCCACAGACCCAGAGATGATCTGGAGTTGTCCCCATGCCCTTGCCAATGTTTGAAATATTTACCCTAGTTATCAATTGTTGCCCATCCAGTACATCAAAACTACTAATTTCCATTGTTTGGCCTGGTAAGGGCTACACAGGCAATTAGTGATGTTTCCTACCTCCATATTCTCTGAGTTGCAGATACAAGCAGGGGGAGTTATTGTGGGTTTTAATCCTGCCAACACAACATCTACTACCCGTCAGATACTCCTTAGCTGTATCTGAACTATTACCTATTGTCTTATCGGAGAATCCACCTTCCCATGCTGCTTCCTTCCCCCTAGTGACCAACATCAGAATAGTATCATTGCTGTTTCTTTGTCAAACCCTTGTATTGTTCCTTTGCATAAAAGGAAGTAATCCACATCCAAAATCATTCTTACCAATTGGTGCTGCTTCGGTTCCCCACAGAGAGGCTGTGGAGGTGGGTTTCTGGAAAATCATTACCCGTGTGCCAGTCGGAACTAGAAGCACAAGCATTTCGCTACACTCGCATTAACATCTGCTAACCATGTGTATGTGACAAATAAAATTGGATTTGATTTGATTTGATTTGATTTGATTTGAGATGTGTTTCTCGTCTCCTGTAATCCTATGTATGTCACTGCTTTCACCCATTTATTATTCTCCACATCCCCGTCCACAAAAGGAACGAGTAGGATTTGGAGAGCAATAAATACCCTGCATGTGTGTTTCCATGGTTGCGATTTTCTTGTTTCACAACCATAGAGTGTGTGTATGATGGTCTCCTCGACATCTGATGACTCTTCAGGTTCTGTGGCTGAAACCCTCTGTTGGTTCTTCTGGCCTTTGGTCTCGGCCCTCTGGCTGTGGTCTTCCCAGTTTCTCCTCTGGTCACTCTCATCGGTGGATCTCCGCCTCTTTTGTTGCCATGGTCACCTGGAAGGGTCCCATCCATCTTGGCTGGTTCCATTTTCTCTTATGGTCTCGTAGTTTCACCCAGTCTCCTATGCAGATGATCAGAGCATCTGGATCCTCACCTGGTGATTGGTTCTGCTGCTTTTCTAGTGTTAGAGTGGAGAAAACTTACAACAGAAGTTAGTTCCTTCATCTACTCAAGATGGTCACACTGTCTGTTATGTCTATCTGTCGGTCAGTCATAGGTCTCACCCCTGGGTTGTTCATTGGTCGTCTTGTTATTAACATCTCATAAGGTGTACACCCAATACCTTTGTTAAGGCTGCTGAGCATTTTCACAAGGACAAGGGGCAAGCATTCCACCCAACTCATTTTTGTGGAATGGCAGGCTTTTGCAAGCCCCCACCCCCTTTGACAATTTAATTAACCCTCTCTGTAATCCCGTTACTGCACGGGTGATAGATGGACACAAACTTCTGGTCAACACCCATCATTTTGGCCACTTGGGAAACCACATCTTTTATGAGATGGGTGCCATTGTCTGCAGACAAAACCTCAGGCACTCCGAACCTGAGTATAATTTCCCTGACTAGCAATTTTGCAACTGTTTGCGCATCGCAGTTGGTGGTGGGAAGTGCTTCCACCCACCTGGTGAACCTGTCAATTATCACCAGGCAGTATCTCTTTCTTTCTTTTCCCTCTACCATGTTTATGAAATCCATAGCAAAGTGGACAAGGTCCTTTTGGAGTGGGGAACTTCCCTGGTTGGAGTGGAGTTCCCTTGTCTGTGTTATATAACAAACATGTCACGCAACAATAAAGTTCTCATTTGCTGATTCAAATTTAGGCAAAACCATTGGGCCGAAATCTTCTCCTCCTAAATCTTCTGGTCCTCCTAAATCTTCTCCTAAATTCCCCCTTTGACGAATGGCTCACTCCATGAGCCAATCGGCACATATTAAAGATCATGGTTGATGGTAAAAAGGGCATGCCAGACAAAAGATGTAGCCATAAGCCAGACCTATTAGTAAACCCTCTTGCTCTCCAAACCCCACTGAGTAGACAGTAAGTGCTTTTCTTGCCCCTAATTCACAATCTGTTTTCAGAACTAATAATTCTGCCTGTTGCGCTGATAAATGTTCTGGTAGGGGCTGTATAACCTCAATATCACCTTCCACATCTACTACAGCAAATCCTACATGTTTCTTCCCTGTGCTTTGATCTATATAAGCAGAACCGTCAATGAACAGCACCATGTCAGAGTCAAGCAGAGGTTCATCAAACAAGTCTTCGTCCAGTACACATTCCTGGGCTGTTCCCGATGTCCCTGTTATTGTTCCTTCATTGTTGATTCTGGGGGAAAGGAGAACTGTTGGTTTTCTGATTTCCCATTGGCCATGGCTGTCCTCTGTCATTAACTCTGTCACACCCTGACCATAGTTTGCTTTGTATGTTTCTATGTTTTGGTTGGTCAGGGTGTGAGCTGGGTGGGCATTCTATGTTACATGTCTAGTTTGTCTATTTCTATGTTTCGGCCTAGTATGGTTCTCAATCAGAGGCAGGTGTCATTAGTTGTCTCTGATTGAGAATCATACCTAGGTAGCCTGGGTTGCACTGTTTGTTGGTGGGTGATTGTCTATGTCAGTGGCTTGTGTCAGCACAGGTCTAATTTGTAGCTTCACGGTCGTCATTTGTTTATTGTTTTGTATGCAGTGTCAGTACTTTCTTTGTTAAAGAGTTACCATGGACACTTACCACACCGCATATTGGTCCTCAGATCCTTTTCGCCTCTCCTCTTCAGATGAAGAGGAGGACGACCGTGACATTGTCCTCCTTGTCCATAGGGCATAGGTGGCCCCAGGTGAGCATTTCCAGCTCTGGGCGAGTGGTACTGTGGCTGAGTTTCCTCTTCCTCTGCTAGACCCAAAGTTTCCTCTGCCGCTCTTTCATTTCCCCCACACATTTCAAACTCGCATGCCCCAACTGCCCACAGGTCCAGCATTGAGTGTTGTTCCAGTCATTCAGGTCTCTGGCTGGGCCCACCTCTTCCTCCAGTCCATGTTTGTGGATCCCCATAAGGTTGAGTGGTGAAAATCACATACCCTGCAAGCACCAGGTTCATGGGTGTGACTGATGTAGCTGTGGTGAAGCTGCAGGCTATGGTTGTGGTGAGCCTGTAGAAACAACTTTGAGCAGCCATCATATTGTGAGTAAAACCACTTCCTTTCTCGATCTGTGCAAGCTGGGCCTTCTTCAGTGCGGTGTCTAGCCCTCCCTTTCTTTCTCTCTGAATAGGTCACTCTTGGATGGTGGCACATTATACTTTTCTTTTGCTTCTTTAGTCGTTTGTGGGTTTTTTTTCTTATTTTCTTCAGGCGGCCAGATGTCTAGGGTCTTTCAGTCTGTTCCTTTCTTGTGGAGTGAGTTTGGGTGGACCATACTTGGAATATTCCTCCCTCTAGGAACTGTGCTTCCTTTCCCCATCCAATTCTATTGTTCTCTCATGTCGCTTGTTGCTGCTGTTGTGTCGTCCACCTCCTTCATCAGAGTCCCCTTGAGGATAATTGTGGTCGCTTCTCCATTTTCTTCTGTCAGTGGTATGAGAGGTTAGACCTGTATATAGTCGCCCGGGGGTCCTCTGGGTTGATTTTCATACAGCCGCAGGGCAGTGGGGAGTACTCCTGTTCTGTCTCTGTCCTGACTAATTCCTTTCCTCCCGCATTATATTGCTCTCTCCAGCTTTAGTTTGGTCACGGTAGCCTTGTTCATAAAGATCTGCCCTTCCAGCATCATCATTCATATCACAGTTTCTGATACCAGGGGATTCTTCTTTATGCCCTTCTTTTTGTCCATTTTTCTTGTCTGAATTATCTCCTTGACTATATCCAACATAGTCTACATAGTACAGGCTACATCTCCTCATTCTGGTTTGACTGTGCCATGGTGCTCCAGCTTTTTTTTTAGATAGTCTGCATGTAATGTGTTTTCCCATTTCGTTAGGGTTATCCTAAAGTGGGTGTAATAGGTATGAATATGTGCATATAAATTATTCTCTATCCCCTTTCAGCGTGTGTTAAACAACAGTAGGTGATACTGTAATTCTACTCTCACTTATTCCAGGCTATAGTAAATGGTTCTACTAAATTCAAATATATGTCACATACGGCCCTCACAGAGACAACCCCATGATGGACTTCAATTCCTAATATTATATCTTAAGGGTGAAGAGTAACAGAAATGTGTTATTCACCAGTGTCCCCTGGTGATAGCATCACAAAGTCATTTTCTATGAAAATCTCTACAGAACTCAACTTCCTTGTAATAATTGTACTGGTATATTAAAGGTTGTACATCTGCTATACTGTCCTATGGTAGGAAAGTGTCACTAACAAATATGTTCAACCAAATAACTTCTGTCCTCCTAACTTTTTATTCCACCATTGGGTCGTTACCTATTAAAAAAACTTTAATCCACGAACAAAACAAACAAATAAAACTAACAACGCACTATTCATAAACAACTCAACACTGGGTAATTCTCACAGAATTTCCTCTACAAAAAGTAAAAATAAACCAGTTTTCAGGTCATTTTCGTTGAATTACCTCAACAAAATAAAAAAACGAATATTTGGGTATTGTATGTTTTATAGGTATTATCTTTATCAAACCCGCCTTTTCTGATACAATGACAGAACTCCATCCTGCCGTCTTCACTTCCAAAAATCAATTTCTTATACTATTCCAAGAATTCCAATAATGCCTTTATCTATATACTGTTCCTCATCCTCCTCTTTATCAAAAATCCACTTATAACGGCTCTCAGTCCTCAGACCAAATAAACAAATCGAGAATTGGTTATCTCCTCACCCACTGCGCACTCACACCAAACACATAAGGACAGACAACATATTATTTCTATCTTCCAGGTGTCATTCTGTTATCGCCTGTTCTTAATACATGTAACAGAACACACATTGACATACAGCAATTACCACACATTCATTGACTTATACATGCACATTTTAGGTTCCTTTGTTTTTATAATTACAAAGAGGGAGGTGGTGCTTTTACATACCAGCGAAACACTCAACACCCACTTCTTCTAAATTACAGACTTCGATATAACAGGTGTCTGTTATGCCCTTCTGGCAAGCTTGTTTCAGAGAAAAACAGACACTGTCTCTCTGTTGTGCTATAACCATTCAACATTTGGCCATGTTGTCAATCCAGCATGACTTCTGCCACACACTGGTCCCTTTTCCCCTCACAATTTAGCCTACTGTTCTGATTTGGTGGTGCACATGTAGCCCATAACTTGTTTTAGAGAAATGTAATATTGTAAGAGCTTTCATTGTCTACTTATATGCCCCCTTTATTTATCCTCCGGTTCTGACTTAGTGTACAGGGAGAATACTATCAGAACGACCCATGTTCTGAATCCTGTCGCTGTATATTTCAAAAGTGCTGAACAAATAGTCATATTGACTACGTCCATCCTAGCTCGCTCATTGATGTCTTAATCTAAATTACAGATTGCCTCTTATCCGCTCGTCGTCCCCTAATGCCATAGTTTGTACATCTCAATTGTCAATAGAACCACATTTGTTTAAGCAAGTCAGCCATATCCACTATATCTAAAAATGGAAAGAGCATTGACGACAGGGAGAAAAAAATCCTGCAGTTTGAGGTCATGTGGCAGAAAGTGATAAGTACAATGGAGATATGGGTTGGGGCTCGTGGGTCTGGGCAAGTGTGATGTAGTGATGCTTGTATAATGTCGTCGTTTGTATGTGTATGTTTTGTATTTTATATAAAATATCAAACCCAATCTTTTAAAAAATAAGAGAGGAACCTAAGGCTGAAAACCTAGCGTGGGTGGGTTTCCTAGAGTTTCCTGTTCAGCAACTTGCATCTGAAGAAACCACAGACATAAACTGCAAAAAAAAAAGAACCGCCTTTATCTTTCAACATCCAGCTCTGACAGCTGTAGCAGTTTAGTGTCAGTTCATGCTAGTCCTCCAGAGATGACTAACGCCACCTGCAACATCACCCACTACAGGTACCCTCTCTTCACAGCCACCTACAGTATCGTGCTGGCCCTGGGTCTTCCCCTCAACACCCTCTCTCTCTGGCTCCTGTTATGCCGCTTGAGGGTCCGCTCGGTGCCCTTGATCTACATGGCCAACCTGGCCCTCTCAGACCTCCTCTTCACCCTCTCCATGCCCTTCCGGATCCTGTACTATGCCAGGCGCCACTGGCCCTATGGACACCTGGCCTGCATCGTCTCTGGGACTCTGTTTAACGTCAACCTCTACTCCAGCTCGTTCTTCATCATGTTTATTAGCGTGGACCGGTTCCTGGCAGTGGTCTATCCTCTGCGCTCACGCCCGCTGAGGAGGATCGGTGTGGCTTGCAAGGCATGTGCGGCCATATGGGTGTTGATTGGTGCCATGGCGGTGCCAGTGGCACTGACTCACCATGCCAGACAGAACCAGTGCTTAGGGTGGAGTTGCTTCGAGGGCTACACTCAGGATGAGTGGCACTTTGGGTTCAATATCATCTGCGTGGCTGCTATCGTGGGAAATGTCATTCCGTTCGCTGTCATCGTGGGCTGTACGGTGGTCGTGGTGCTTAAGCTGAGAGTGCAGAAGGCCTCCTCATCCTCTTCCTCTATGGATAAGAGCCAGATGGTGTGGCTGCTTGTGATCAACCTTTTGATCTACACAGTGTGTTTCATCCCCTTTCATGTTGCAGTAGTCCTATATGGGCTCCACAAGTTACGATTCCTTCAATCCCAGTTCCCCTTCTTTGACTTCCTTATTGGAACTATCTGTTTGGCTTGTGCTAACAGCTTCCTGGATCCTCTCATCTACTACTTCAGCTCCAAGATTCTGAAGATGGGGAGAGGGAATACAGGAACTGGAGTTTAATTCCATGGTTCTGCCTAGTTCTGCCTCGTAGTGGAGGACTGGCATTAGTAGTGGTGAGAATGCTAGAGATGGTCTTAAACAAGTTAATGGTGGACTTTGTTCTTACACCTTCTATACTGTATTCATGTGTGCGTGTGAGAAGTCAAATGGCAAATGGAAGGCAATTAGATTGGTTAGGGTGTTGACTTAAGAAGCACCCGCATTTGTCCGGTATCGCTTAAAGTCTCATTTTTGTGAAAACATCTTTCTTCTGTCTATTATGAGTGTGATGGGGAACGAAATGTCAGTTGTGGTGTGTGCTTGTGTGGCAGGAAAGAGAGATGTCACTAATAGCCCCTGAAGTATCGTAGATATATAATGTACCAAATATTGTATATGACTGTTAAATTGTAGCTTCGTCCTTTATTGTGATATTTTATAAAGCCGTTTTATAAACCTGTTGATTGTCTTCCTCTGAAGGGAGGATGTAGTTGAAACGTAGCAATGTTATTTTCTCTGATTATTGGTCATTGGTCTGACTTCTGTGCTTGGATTTGCCGCAATTGAATGACGGATTGTGGGAATGTTTCTTTTTATATAAGAAATATATTCAATGTTTATTTAGCCTTTGTATTCTCATGTGTCATTCTGTTTCTCTAAAACACGCACACAGGACAATGAAAATTAAAAAGATAAAAGCAGTGTAGTTATAGATATAATGTAGATATAAGCAGTGTAGTTTAATTGTTTATTCATTAGGTACTGTGGTATGATAAGCTATTACAAGTCAAATGACAGTACAGCATGGAGAGTCAGAAGAGAAGGGGACAGATCATGAAAATATACATCATACGGTAGGTCCCTTTAAAACAGCAACAGAATTCCTTCATATCATCCAGTATAGTAAAAAAAAAATGTTAAGAGAGCAAGACAGGCAAGAAATGAAGAGATAGTAGATCAGGATAGCAGGTATGGAACCTGGCTACAAGGATTCAACTGCAGACAAGAGGCTGAACCCACTAGACAGAAGGAAGAGGACAACCACGTCCTAATGCTCCACCCTTCTCCTGAAGTGTTCACGTGCACACAGAATCAGGAAGTAGCCAAAGACACGCAGAAAGAAAGAGTTGAATTCTAAAACCTGTCCCACCGTAGGTAAATTTATAAAGCTAGATCCATCCCCAAATATGCCTAAGTAACACTCTCACAACTCCACATAGCGTTACTGACTATATATATATTTGGTTCCGTTGGCCCATTGAAAGCACTGCTACTTCAGTCTAAGCCATGTGAGAGCCAGACAGAGTCAATGAGTGGAAGATACCACGAAGAGGGACAAACCATAGAGAAATGATCAGTCAATCACAAAACAAGTTTAGATAAAAAAAATCTATGCATATACAGTATATATTGCTTATAGGATAATACATATACACAATTCATGATTTACATAACAGGCGAAAACTTTTAAATATACGAGGTATGTTTCGGGCATTTCTGGACAACAAGAAATCATCATGGGTTCACTTTGGTTGAACCGAGAGACCAATAAAAACACGTCTGTCTGCACAGCGCATGAAGCAGCATTATGCCCAATTCTCTTCACTGTTACGCACACTGCACAGGGTTACAAAGAGAAGAAAAGTAAAATACAGAAAGGATAAACATGCCAACTCAATCTGAATAGATTGAAGTAAAAACCCGAGACAACTCATCTGATTATGCTGGCGTCGACCTCAAATTAAGACATATCAAATCCCAAAGAAACATCTGTGCAACATGACATTAAAACCCAAGGAACAAAAAAGCTAAGGATTCACTGCATTACCGGCATTATCAAACTATACAGACCATTGGAATACAAAAACAAATAAAACCAACACCAGAGCAGTAAACAACCCTTCAACTTGGGACAAAATAAGGAATAAAAGAACATTAAAACCAATAACTATTTGGACAAACAAAATCTTTTTTAAAGTGCAATATAACGCCTAAGGGAGGTGCGAGGTATGGTTTAAGAGTTGGCTTGGTGGTGTAGGGAGGCCATCTTGCCATCTTCTCCCTCGGAAAAGTTAGACCCTGTCACAGATCACCGTCTCGACAACAAAGGTGTTCTCAAAGTGACGGATGCTGTGGCAGTTCCTCGCCTCGCGCTTGTCGATGCCTGGAGAGAGGGATGGAGAAGAAGAGAAGATAGGTAAAAGCTTACATCCAGCGTTATGTGTCATGTTCAATTATGTTTTACCTATAACAAACTTTTGATATATGGTTTCGGATATCTATTGTGCTATTGCTGTGCTGGGTTACAGAGGTACTGGCCACTCCCCATTTGTGTTCATATATCCACATTTTAGGCGCCTAATAACCATTATGATACAGTTTATGAACAGGCATCCTCATAACACTAGATAGCTATAGCCCACTGCCTACCTCACTCACTGTTACCATGACTACCGGTACCAGCCTCATCTTGGATCAATGGAGTCGCCTATCAGTCCATATGTGTTCAGTGTCAAGGAAGCATGTTACATCAATGCTCTGGTTCTATAACTGGCCAATCACAGAGCCACACGGAGTTAATTCCTACTGCGCAGCACTTCCTTCCCCACGCACACTGCCTGATGGTGTGTTGGAGAAATGACTCACAAACACACACGCTATGTCTCTGACATGATAATCATACAGGGGTGTGTGTGTGGAAGTTTGCCAAACAACTCATATTGTGGGAGGCTAGCGCCTGGCGGAGCCCACACACATACACGTATGTGCATGCTCTCACACACACACACTCCCTGTCTGAGCCCACACAGGAAGCTCCGATATCGACATGGCCATCTCCATTTCCTCTGCGATGATGGGTTTCACGTGGAGGCTTCTTGACGGTCAGTGTTCCTCCCACCACACAGTCAATCAAACCACGGATTCTCTGTTGACTTAGTGACTACTGTGAAAACACGCACTCTTCTGTTCTCCTCTCCTCTGTACAGGAGAGGAAGTGTCTAACTGATAGCATAGCACTTACATGCATCTCACGTTGACAAGGACATCAGTGTGGGTGTGAGTGCGAAATTGTACACGGGTGTGTGAGATAGAGGGGAAAATAATATATGTGTGTGTGTGTGTGTAGTACTTACGTCGGCGTGCGTCGCGTCGGCGTTTGAGGCGGTAGGTGTCTTTGCCGTAGCAGAGCCGGTGGATGAAGGGCCCCAGCTGTCTCATGTTCCTCACCCTCCCAGTCACCACCATCTCCTCCTGGATGATGTAGGTCTGGGGCAGATATGTCCCCCTCTGTTGGAGAGGGAGACAAACACACTTTATATCACAGGGTGTACACAGATTAAGTCAGATATGACCGCAGTGTTCTACTGCAGGATACACACGCAAACAAACACCCAAGCAAAATGTCTCTCTGAAGGATACACACACACACACTCACACACCTCTGACAGACATAACACAACAGCATACCTTGACATTGACCAGCAGCTCCCACAGGTTCCGTGGTGGCATGACCAGGGTGGTGTTGAGCTCAATCACATAACACTTGTCCAGGGCAATGTCATGGTACGCAGTCAGACCCTGGAATTAGAAATGACAGCAACATTTGTATCATCAATTCCGAGGTATTGAATAACTTTTTACCTTTGAGTAGCAGAAAGGTATTTGCTAACCACGTCTTGCAGCAGAGTTGGAGGAAGGAAGTGTCAGCACTCCAGTCCAGTCTGACACTTCCTAACAGAAAAGGTCTCATAAAACTTTAATTGCCTTGTAGACACATTCTTCAGAAGCATATGCTCATATGTATACCAATTGGCAATGGGTGAGTCTTCTGGTACAAAATGGCTACCTTGTATCATACTCCACATTGGCTGTGTGTATTGACATAGGGATGACTGAGGTTCCCTTGGCTCTTACCCTATGGAAGTCGTGGATGATGTCTGCTGGGTCGCTCCCTCCAAAATGGGGTACGGGCACACTGATCTGCTCGTAGTTGTCGTCCAGGTAGATGCCCACGTTCTCCTCCAGCTCCTGTCTGCCGTGCATGGGGGCATGCACAGAGTCCTCATACAGAACCCTACAGTGGAACAGACTGTCCTCAGGAATCTAGAACACACAGGGAGAACAGATCAGAATAGGGTTAGGATAGTTAGGGGGATATCTATCTGTGGTATATCTATATCATTGGTTCAATCAGAACCAATCTGTCTGTATGATTGAATATGTGAGGTATGATGTAGCAGGTAGTAGTAGCTACTACTGGTAGTTGTACAGTAGTATAGGTTAGCAAGGTGTGTGAGGCAGTATGTAAAAGTAATACTATTTGACCTGTAGTATGAAAAATAAGTGACTAGTGGTAGTTGTGTAGTATAGTTGTATTATAGTACCTGTGGTATGAAGTAATAGCGATAGACATATATGGAGGCCAGCACCAGTCCTGACATGAACACCACCAGGCCAAAGGTGGGACAAAGCAGTCCATTCAGATGAGACTTCTTGGGCCTCAGAGGAAGAACCAGCTCCTGGTGGAAGAAACAATACACAGGTCAGTCCTACAGGCCAATGTTAGATAAGAGTGATAAGAATTATCGGCAGGATGCTTCCACTATGAAACTGCCGTTTCCGCTTCACTCAAGTAGCTAAGCAGTGATCTTCACCCAAGAAGAAAAGCAGGACTGTGAAATCATCAAGTTCATCTGAGCAGAAATAATCAGTCATATAATATCTTAAGAGTGAACTCCTTACACAGCGACACTTTCCTGTGCTACACCCTACCAAGCCATATCTTGCTTGCTTAGTCTGTGATGAGATGACTCTGTCCTTGCCAAGTGGTTAGTCAGGGAGGAATTCTCCCTGAGAATTAGGCTGAAGATGGCTCCTCATCCCAACAGCCCACCCACAGTCTATCAGCCCTACCGTCAGTCTGTTCGCTATTAGCGATACGCTAGTCGCTAGCTAGAGACGGTACCCACACACGGTTGCTAGGGACTACGGAGGATCAAACGGGATGAGACGGATTGTGTTGTGTGTGCCGAGTGACGGCAAAGGAGGCTGGCACGGTTGTCTGGGAGCTCTATTCATAGACCTCTACTTCCAAGTGCCTTATTTATAGCTGTGACATCACCACCTCCGGTAGGAGGGAGATCAGAGCGATTGCGTGGAAGAGGAATCTCAAGCCGGAGATGGTATTCATAGGCTTTATACAGATTTGGTATATACACGAATCCTATGAAGCCTTTGCAAGAATCCCCTGTCTCCCACCCAATGTAGGATATTTCTAAATCTGATGGAGGGTAGAGTTATCTAGCTCATAGACCTACAGTTGCTCAGAGTTTGACAGTCCAACTGCAAAACTCACAATGCATTTATTCTGCCACCTGTAGAAATACAATTCTATGTTTGCCACAAATGGCAGGAAAACACTATACTATCCAGGTGTTCTCTAACGACACAGACCTACAGCTGTGGTGTCAACGCTAACAGAAACAACACTAAGAGTCAACACTTGGCAAAGGCTTTTTTTTAATGCAAATCCAGTATGGCCACCCTTTTAGCAGCTCTCTGACAGTTATGTAACCAAATGCATATGTCTTATGACTCTCTACAGTGTGACTTCGTTTCTTTCCTCATCTCCTTTCCTTCATCTGTCTTGAATGAACAGAACATATGAAAGCCACCCGAAGTAAACCTATATTGTACCTACCATATTGCACCTGTGAAGTATTATCAGATTGCATAGATTAGGGTGATCATGACACAAGGAAAACAAATCACATTACACTATGTAAATAAATGCATTGCGTCCTCATTTACATTTAAAAAGAATAATAATACAACAACCCCACTGCGCAGGTGGCCCTCACGCGCTACCTTCTGGATTGGCGGGGGAAACCACTTCGGTGACGTAACCATAGCGCAGCAATAACGTCTCCATTTGTATGCACAATTTGCATCGTAATTATTGATGTGATGTAACTTCACAATATCAACCTATAAACGTTTTGTCTTGAAAGCTTTCGATAAACATAACTATTATTCGACTTAAATTGTATAGGAGAGCCTACGACTCGTGGCTACATCTGTGGTGTATTCATTACGGCAACTGCAAACAGCAAAACGAGAGTTTCTATTGGACTAATTAAGGTAAGTCCCGGCCCATTTCGTTCAGTTTAAGAAACGTTTTGCAACAAAATCAGCGGAATGAATACACCCCTGCAGTGTGTCGTGGTCGTGCACCCCCCCCCCCCCCCCCCCCCCCCCTAAGAAGGTGACGTAATGTCAACATCCTCCGGCTGTGCTGTCTAGCTTGTATCGGTTTTAAAATGTTACTTTTGGATCCGTGTTTCCAACGCTTTCACTGCAACAGTGTATCATTGCTGGTAACAATAGTACAAATAATACTAACAATAAATTATGTTGTGGTACTATATGCAAATTGACCTACTGCTGCTTTTAGTTCTGTTTTGGAAAAATAGCCTTGATATAATCTAATTATTGCATCTTGGTCAGAAAAAAAAAATCCCTCTTTCTCCACAACGGTATGTCAAAACACGCAACATAGAAAAGAGATGCTGAACTCACGTGTTCATAGGGCATGAGAATCTCGGCTTTGTCTCCATCGAGCTCCTTATCTGCTTTCTGCGCCGAGACCGACTGGAAAGTAATCTTCACCATCTTCACTTTGTCTATCTTTTTCAATACACTGACTTCCTCATTCGATGCTGGTTGATTATATAGTTGCACTGTTCTCTCGCCCCCGTCCTATCAAGACCCTTTCTGACCTCAGATAAGCGTAGCTGTGACGAACAACCGCATGTGGGACTCGAAAAAAATCATACCCTTATCACTTTTCAAAATAATAGTCGACATCCATATGAGGTTGATTCAAATGTTGCTTTTATTAGCCTGTTCTTTATGTTATTGTGTTTTATAATAATTGAGTTTGTATAGATATTGCTGTATTTATAACAATTTGCACCTAAATGGACGTTTTTCACTGCATGAATTAGATTCCGAATATGGTGTTTATTTGCAAGATTCGTTAGGGGACCTTTATTTTGAAAGTTTGCACCAGATATGGGTATACCTTCCTCATCTTATTTTTAGCGCTTTTTCTCTTCTGATTTGCCCGAATAAACTCTGATCATCCGGAAGTCTATAATGATACGCCTATACAGGAATGATACTGAAATTATCTCTTTAATGACGTGAAATTTGATATGCGAGAGAACGCTATGTGAATGTTAACCACACATGTATAATCACTACGGAGTCTGAGTCTACACAGTGGGAAATTTACTTTGTGTTTAATTTAGCTGTTTAATTATTTTAAAGGCCATACTATAATGCATACGCATGAATAAACTATTCATATGAGATAACAACCCCTATAGCAATGTATTAGCTGTCTGTCTGTCAGATCGTAGCAATAGAGCGCAAATGGAGAAACATCTTCAATTCATTTCACAACTCTCAATAAAGATAAGCATTGGAGCCCATGTGCCAAAGGTTGAGTTGGCCTACAATAATATATTTAAACATTTTGATTTTGTCATTTCAGCAGATGTTCTGTCTGGACGTACAGGCGTGAGTACATGCATTTATTTTTGTACTGGTCCCCAGTGGGAATCGAACCCACAACACCGGCATTCCAAGTGCCACGCTCCACCAACTAGGCCACATGGTGTTGAAAATACTTTCTTTAGCCTATTCAAGACTAAGGACGGACGATATGTGACACATTTTCCGATTCAAATTTGGCCTAATGTCCCATTCTGTTAATTGTCTTGAAATGGGTTGGAATTGGCCTCAACTTTGGACATGACATGTATTAAGTGCAATGGCCCACAACTAAACTTGAAATACACGTAAAGGTGACTAATTACGCAATGTGAGAATTGTCTGTTAATGTTGAACGATTCAATAGGCTAATGGTGTTTGCTAATGGTTTTGCAATTTGGTTGTGTTTGTTTGAGTCAGAAGGTACAATGATGAGTACAAAATCAAACATTTACAGGGCACATTTAAAATGATCCTTTAGGAATAATGTTTACTTATTGTTTTATATTTCATAATTCCATAAATATCGGTTTTATGTGTTAAGTTATGATTAATTGTCTCTTTGCGATTTCTTGTTATAATTTAATTTCCATCTATCTTTTAAAGCATATTGGTCTCTGGAGCAGACTAGAATTGTGGGTTATAAAATAAAAACTTATTTCGGGCTGGGACAGAAGCCAAATAATATCCCTCTTGTGGTCTAGCCAAATCCTCTCCCTCTGCAAAGAGGACAAAAGGCTTGATCAGCGATTGGCTGATTCGCAAGTGCGCTGAACAATCTCTTGCTCGCGCAGTCAGCCCCTCTATTCACATGTAAATGAGGCGTTATAAATACCTACTACTACTGGCACTATCGTTGCGCTTGAGGCTGCATAACAAATCTAGTACCCGTCTGCGCAAAAGTACAGCTCTGCTTTGTTTGCAGCAGGGACCGGCGGCCATCTGTCCCATTTACGGAGTGTAACGGTCGTGTGGATTTACCAAACCTCGGGCAGTGTCTGGGTTAAACATCAACAACATGGCCCCCACTCACAATATCAAAAAAGAACTGAGTAGAGACGAAGATGAATACTATGGCATTAAAGTGGACAGAAAGGTAGGCCAAAGTGACGATAATTGTCGTGTATTGAGTGGTCTTTGATTTGACTAAATGTAGCCTAATTTATTAATGTGGCGGTGATTTATTTTATTTTTTTTCTAGATCAGAAAGCCGTTGGTTGAGAAAAAGAGACGGGCTCGCATCAATGAAAGTTTGCAGGAACTCAGAGTTCTTCTCGCAGACACAGATGTATGTTTTTGCACATCTTATGTCACTTTATATCACATGCCCCCTCTCTTTGTGTAGCCTATTGTCGTTGCATTGTAAACGAGTTATTGACATTGTAGCCTATCAATATGCCATTCACAGTTACAATCAAAGATGGAGAATGCCGAAGTTCTGGAAATGACTGTAAAACGAGTGGAGAGTATCCTTCAAAACCAAGGACAAGGTAAACTATAGGATTATGCACTTATGCACATTGGACATTTTCACCCAACTGGTAGAATGTTGTTTGTGTAAGGCCTATGTTCAGTGTGTCTCATTTGTGTATCTCTCTAGCTCTGTTTATACCTGCCTCTAACATGCGTCCTTGATCCTGATCTTGATCTGATCTTGTCTGTTTACACTTATAAGATTTGATCACAATCAGATCACAATGCGTCTTTTAATCGTCTACACCTGTCAAAAAATGTGGGAAACATCAGAATGTGGACAGGATCAGGACCAATAATGAATGTTAGAGCCAGGTATAAACGGGGCTTCTGTTTGTGCTTTGTCAGAGGTAGACCCAGTGAACCAGGAGGCGAGTGAAAGGTTCGCTGCTGGCTACATCCAGTGCATGCATGAGGTGCACACCTTCGTGTCCAGCTGCCCGGGAATCGACGCGACTCTCGCGGCGGAGCTCTTGAACCACCTCCTGGAATGTATGCCTCTGAACGACGAGGACAGACTCCAGGTGATGCTCCAGGATATTATGGCGGACTGCTCCACTAATGGCAGCAGCACTTGGCCCAGTTCTGAGGGCATTTACGCAGCACTGGTCTCCCCTGGAGGAAGGAGCATTCCCAGCGAAAGCTCCTCAACCCTCTCCCCAGCGCCCTCCACCACCTCCAGCGATGACCTGTGCTCGGATCTGGACGAGACTGACTCTGAGCAGAGCCACATCTCTGTGGACGCTGAAAACCAGGATGTTCTGAACATGCCCAGAGTGGCCTATTCCAAGTCCATGTGGAGACCTTGGTAGAGCCAAATTACTGTAGACCTACAACTGTCAGTTACTAGAGGAATAGCCTAAAAAAGTTATTGTATATTGTGTTTTATTCTGTATATTTGAAGATACAATTCCTTGTAATCTTGTTAGACTGTTGGATGACAGACGTAGGAATAGCATGAGAAGTGGGACATTATCACTACAATGACTATACTTGGTAATGCAAAGTCTGGTTGCAAGCAGGCTAGAGGTGGCATCATTTTAAAAAGCAATTTTTGTGTCTTAGCCAGAATTCTAGGTTGTACAGATGTAAATATGTATTTGTTGATAGTATGGCTGTATAGAAAGTACCATGTCCTAGTACACCACACTCAGTAATGCCGTGTTGTGTGTAAATGATTTGATTTGTGTAGGTTTAATCAAATAAATATTTTATGTTATCTGTAACATTGTAATAACAAATGTTTTTCAGACAAATTGTCATACACTGACGTAGTTAATTTCATTAAATTGATTTTCTCTTCATATTGGACTCAGTTTATCCTATTTACTCAGCTGTGAACATTTTCACATAAAGTAATGCACAATCTGTCTGTTGTTTCAGAGAAGTATATATTAGGGGGCTCCTGGGTGGCGCAGTGGTCTAAGGCACTGCATCTCAGTGCTAGAGGTGTCACCCTGTTTCAATTCCAGGCTGTATCATTGGGAGTCCTGTAGGGCGGTGCACAATTGGCCCAACGTTGTTAGGGTTTGGCCGGGGTAAGCCATCATTGTAAATAAGAATTTGTTCTTAACTGACTTGCCTAGTTAAATAAAATAAATATTGCTGTAGCACACTTCAAAAAACAGGGACCAGAAATGGTTAAATGCTTTCCTGCTAAACTAGCATCAAACAGTCATTCCACGGTAATCACATCTCAGCAATACACTGTGCCGTTTGTGTGTGTGAAGGTAGGCTTTGAAGTTTAATATAGGACTACTTTAGCACAGCTGGATCAGTGGGCCTTTATCAGGTGAGAATGTCTGGGTTTGGCCTTCTTGTCTTGCCTGGCTAACCAAACTCCTTGCTCTGGTCAAACGCTAAGCCATGCCCACGGACGCTAGTTTCTTCTCCTCAATGAGTCTAGATCTGAGTTCCTCCCCAATGATTTCAACACCCTTAGCGGAGTTGCCAACAACCAGATGTATCCGGTTTTCAGGGATACAGCTAATTCAACCTAGTTTCCTTTTCTACTAAAAAACGGATGTCGGAACTCCGCTCAGGCATTTTAGAACTCGGCTAGGCATTTTCATTTTCGCCTGCCATGTTAGGTTAGAGTTCTAGAACCCACACATTCAAACCATTCTGATTGGTCCCAGAAACCCATGGGTTGGGCCAAGCCAGAACAGTGGGTAAAGCAGAGTTTTTAAATTCTCTAATTGGTTAGAAATGATTAAATCGCTGATGACTTTGTTTTGTACAACACATCTCATTTTGACATCACAAACGACTTCTGGTGGCAGTCTAGACTGAAGTATGTAGGGAACAGAGAGCAGTTGAAAGAATTCATTTTGAGTCGTCAGGCAACTTCTTCTCAACAATGCAGTGTGAGATCTGGCACCTGGTTCATTTGATGACCTTCATTGGTATTCTGACAGCGTTAAATTCCTCCTTGAAATTTGACAAGCAGTAATACTACTAGCTACTTAGCAATTTCATGAAGTTGGCTTTAGATACCCCGGATAGGTTCCCAATCACCCAACCTCATAACTAGCTACCAAGAAGGCATTTCAGGCTATCAATCAAGTTAGTGTAGCCAGCTTGACTAACTAACTATCTTAGCTGGCATGCCTGTGGGCAAGGTTGCTAGACTTTAGAAAAACAAGCAATAACTAAATGTACTGAATCTTCCCAGATGTTAGCAGAGATGCAGAGATGATTTTGTTTATTTAAAAAAGAACCACAAGTCAGGGGGATACGACAGCTCAAGAGGTATGCTTAGAGTTAAGCATAATGATTATGGCTCTAGATTGCAGGAAAAGCTATTTGAACATTTTTTTAAATTCTGAGATTTACAGATCACAGCACACCCTCACATATGTTGTGCCTTCTCATATTTTTGGGCTGCATGATCTCAGACATTTGTATTATTTCATTTAACTAGGCAAGTCATTTAAGAACATATTCGTATTTACAATGATGGCGTACCTTGGCAAACCCTCCCCTAACCTGGACCAATTGTGCTCCGCCCTATGGGACTTCCGATCACAGCCGGTTGTGATACAGAACAGGATCGAACCATGGTCTATACTGACGCCTCTAGCACTGCATCGCAGTGCCGGAGACCGCTGCGCCACTCGGGAGCCATTGAACATGTGCTTAGTGCCGAACAGGTAGATGGACACCAAAATAATATTTCTCTCTGCTCACAGCTTTTCTTCTATTCCTTTCAGACAAAACTAGCACTCTTTTAAGAAGTAAACCGTTTTAACATGAAAGATGTCGCAGCAGCACACCACATCAAAGGCACCTAAAATCAATATCAAAGCCCCTCTCGTCGGTTCAGTGGCCGGCCTGTAGTAAAGTGACATCTTGGATGTTGCTCTGATGTCCTCAAGTGTCACTTCTGACACATCGATATTTACTTATCGCTGCCCCATACACAACGCAGCGTGCGTGTTGGTTTGTGACAACTCAACAAATAGGCCTACTCTGTAACATAGTCAAGCCAAGGTGGCTCAATAACGATTGGATAAATGGTATTTTAATTCTGTACCTGAAATTCACATTATTTGGAGACATTCACAGACTGTTTTCAGTTTGTGATGGAGCCGACTCCGGATTAGCGGAACCCCAGAGGTGGCGTCACAGCAGGAGGGGAGTTGTCCAGTTTCACACCTGATCCTCAAATTGGGAGAGGTGCGAACTGCGAGGGATGTGAATTACGGTGGTCGCTTTGATCCACGCTGCTAATAGCCGTGGGAGAATCTTCCCCACCGTCTGTCCGCCTGTCTGCCTTCCTGTCCAGTTTCCACTGATAATCTAGCCATGCTATGGGTTTTTATTTGCAAGCATGAGGATTTTATGTGACCCTCTCCTCTTGCATTTTTAGGCAAATATTAAGTGTTCTTTCTATACTGCAGGGGGAAATGGAAATACTAAAATAGCCTACAGTGGTTGATAGGCCTATTTTGAAATGGCACACATTCGAACGTGTAGGCCTAGGCTACTGAAGTGAGCATATGGCCAATTCAATCAGTAGCCCATCTTTGTGTCAGAGACCTCTATAAACCCAGAACGCTCCGACTTAAACTCCAATTCAGCAGCTCTGCAAGTTAGAATGTCAAAATACGTTCCTTGAACACCAAATATTGAGGTTCGCTGAGAAACTATTTCCATTTACTCACTCCCAGTACATCCAAAAAAGGTCCAAAGATAAATGTACATACAACCGAAAAAATGCCTCTTCGGAGCGGTTGTAGACTTCCGACCTGTGCGTTTCCACATACGGAGCTTGGAGGTGCCGAATAGGCATAGTTTTAGGTTGCTTGTCAATTTTATATTTAGACCTTTTTGGAAGTACATACTGGTCGTAACGAGAGTAAATGAAGATAGTTGCTCAGTGAAAATCCATACTTGGTGATCAAGGAACGTATTTTGACATTATAACGCTTGCAGAGCTGCTGAATGGGAGTTTGAATCGGAGCTTTCTGGGTGTCAGAGAGGTCTCTAACGCACAGATACTGGTTCAAATGGCCAATCATCTCACCAAAGGTCAATTTCTGTAACTGCTCAAGTCGTTCACACAAAGTAGGCCTACTTATTACCGAGGCCCTCTCAATTCTCAAATTAAAAGCGTGCCATTAATCATCTACCTAAATTAATAAAGAACTAAAACCACGATGAAAGAGTTGCAGTGAAATTATAGGAAAACCATAAAATGGGCCTTTTCGGTTAAAGTTATAGCAGGTTGTGAACGTCAAAATAAGCACTTGGGAGCGGATCTCCTTCTTTATAGACAATAGGCTATTTCCACTGAAAGGTAATAACCACTAGGCCTAATATCCACAATGGCCTGCTTCCTGAATACACACAAACACTAAAAATGTACCCTAACATTTGGCATGAAATAAATACATGTAAATTAACCCCTACTTGATTTTATTACATTTGTCAAATTGTGATTTCATAAAGTAGCATAGAAAAGTGTGAATATATTGAAATCTTTCATTTTTATTTTGAAACATTGTCAACACAGAATAGCATTTTTTTTGTTTTCACAAAGAGTAGCCTAGAAAAGTGTAAATATATTGAAATCTTTCATTTTTATTTTGAAACATTGTCAACACAGAATAGCACATTTTTTTTTTAAATCCACATTTTAGAGTGACTATCCAACAACACAATAAATACAGAAATATAGAGAAATACAAGACAATCTGTACAGAAATAATTTAGGAAAAGTGCAGGTCGACAATTTGTGTGTTTAGAGTGTTCGCACATTTTTTAAATGTTATGCTTTATCTTTGAAGAATAGACAGGAGTCTTGACAAATGCCTTCGACATCTGTTCCAATTGCTTTATGCCCATGTAATAAACTACGCAGCTGTAAATGAGAACTTGTTCTCAACTGGCCTACCTGGTTGAATAAAGGTGAAATTAAAATTTTAAAAAGTGCTTTGATTGCAATACAGTTCCAAGGCCAGCAAGCCTGATAACGCTACAGTCCCAGTCGGTATTCAGGTAATAATAAGAAATTGCCCTCGACCACCGCAACAAACTGAGGAAAACCAACATACTTTCATATAGACCCTCATTGTAAAAGAGACAGATCGTTGTCGATTTTTTGTTAAATAACAAAAATGCTGAAAAGATGCTGTGTTGTTCAGTGTACATGTAACCAGGTACAAAATCCTGACCCAGGGTTTGCAATGCTCCCAGGTAAGGAACTAAAGCCTATGAGAAGAGCCCTGTGGCTTCAGGCTATTCGGTGTGGGAGACGGGGAAATGTGGGGACCCGGGGTCCATGTAGGCAGGGGCACAACTTTGGTTTTAGAAATAGGTGTGGGGGGGGGCTCATCTAAAGCTCATTTCCTGCATTTCTACACAATCTAATATGACCCTTCAGGGGTCACTTTTATTGTAAATAAGAATAGAATATGTTTCTAAACACCTCTACATGAATGTGGATTCTACAATGATTACGGATCATCCTGAATGATGAGTGAATAATGACGAGTAAGACAATTATAGACTGGGGCATTCAAACATATCTGTATCAATTCATCATCATCAATAGTGTCTCTCAGGTCTTCCTCACATTTTTGTTTGACATGTTTAGTGTCATTGGGAAAACCTCTATCAATTTTAGAGGTTTGTCAGACTCCCTTAAAATAGTTTCAAGCTTCTGGATTGTCCAGTGTTTGCTGCACAGAGAGAATGAGAGCCAATATATTATGCTTGGTCCGAAAATGTGTTCGAAGGCTCCGTATGGATGGTGTGACACAATTGCGAAGCCTCCGAAGGCACGCAGAGGCCAAATTGCACTCTGCACTGCATCACTGTTCACCTCTCAAATGTTGTAACAATGCGGATGGCTCCGTATAGCTCTGCATTGACATGATTGTTGACGGTAGGTGAGGGCGGGAGGTCCTGTATAAACACAAACTCACTTCCTTGACAACTTCCTTCACAACAGCTCTGCGCTGCTCTGCGAAGCGCAAGAAGTATGAACGCCTGGACTTCTGCAGAGGCCGCGTCACCGTAAATGCTGCATGGTCAATGCAGACATCAGAATGACCGTGCTGCACCTTTAAAGTGTTGCATCTGCAAAAGTTCACCTTAGCGCCGTCACAGACCGGCCTTCTCTGGTTGCCTGACCCTGCTGAGACCCCTGTCACCACCTGATCCTGCTCAGATGAGGCATGACAAAGAATTACCTTGGTATACCTTTATACATTATATTGTCCAAGAATAGAATCAATGGTTCAATCATTGAAATTACCATTATTCCCAGGTCCCAGACTGTAGCCTACCCATCAACTCAAGATGGAATGTTGTATCCATTCACTGGTTGTTATAATATACTGCAAAAAAAATCACTAGATAGATACTGCTACCTGACAGATACAATAGATAGAGGCTAGAGCTGAACTGTCTGTGGTAGCTATTAGCTAGCTAGGTAGTTCAATCCCTTCAGACACAATTTCAGTCGAGAGGGGATGAAACATGTAACGTTAATGCATTAGCTAAGGCTGCATGTCAGTCACACTACTAACTCTAAAAAATAAATGTAACAGCAGTTGCCTTTCCAGCTACATCAGTCAAATAAAGAGTATCCACAACACACACAGACAACAGCTGTTTCTACACGTTCTATGGTGTAGTGTGGTCCTAAATTAAACTGCCAAACAGCCTGCCCAACCGCTCTGAGGTGTGCGCATGGTCTTAAAGCACACCCATGCTGCTTTTTGTATCACAGTGCAATGATAAAACTGGGGAGGGGACAAAAATGCAATTTCAGAAAGTGGGGTCATGCCCCCTGTCCCCAGTGAAAGTTGCACCCCTGCAAGTAGGTACACGTAGCTATGTGTGTGGCAAACATTTCATCACAGGTAAGCCATTTAACCTGTTTAGTGTAGTCTGCTTAACTCCACTCACTACTTGTAGCTGTATAGTCTGTTTGTTTGGGTTGTTGGTCTTGGCGAGCTAGCTGTAGCACTCACTCATGTGACTGCTAGCATCGTCATGAAAAGAGGCTTGAGGGAAGCCCTTACAATTTTACGTCTTTCTAAGTAGTGAGACTGCTCGGGAGCAGGCAATGTTGAAAAGTAATAGACATGTTGTACTTTCCTTAAATGTAGTTTTGTAATTGACTAAAACAAGTAGACAAGAAAATTGCGTTTGAAAAATGTCAAGTTTTCCCTCTGAGCCAATAGGGTAACCTATATCCTAGGTAACCACCTATCTAATACCGACTGGGAAAAGGATTAGTGTTGTTTGGGAAAGCTGATCCTAGGACACTCTTTCCTCAAACGCGCAAACATTGCCGCATGAGAGCGATGCGCGTGAGTTTGACAGAACACGGGAATGCCAGCAAAAAAAATACTATTTACATGTTACTTATGAGTGCATTTCACACTACGTTTGGATTTTAAGGCTCGTATGAATGTCCTGTTTAATATTATGTTTGCGTCCTCATCGCAAATCAACTGCATTAAATGTAAAACATTTTGTTTTTTTTAAAACACCACCAGTAAAATGGCGCTTTGCTTAGCTTTTGCTACAGCCTATGTCAATGAGCTTTAGCTTTCAGGCTAACAACTGCTGCATCCAAAATGTTTATTTTGCAAAGATCACAACCAAATATAAATCTTAGCGACTTTTCATTTAGAATTAAAACATAAATTGTAAGTGTATGAGAACCCAATAAAGTTATAAGTACTAAAAAGGTCAACCATGGCTATGTTGAATGGGCACATTCTTACTGCAGTCAAGAGTCACGCACATCTGTCAGTGTGTCGTGTACTGGAAAGGGCTCTATGAGAACATTCAACCACAGGCTAGAAAGCAACTTCTCTACAAGCCTCTTCTGCCACACCTTTTAGTCAGCCAACATAATAGACTATAAATCCTGTAAGTGTTTTCAACAACAAACAGATAACATCATCATGTTATATATTGGATATGCAACAAAATATTTTGCTGTGTGACCCGGAGTTTTATTTTGGGAGCACTGTGGGCCTAGGAAAAAAGAAAGAAAATAAATTGATGTAATAATGCTTCGCTCTAACGCATTTTCCCCGAGTGCCCTTAGAGTCATGGTTGCACCATTACCACAGCGAAAGCTTCCATTTCAATCAGTGCCTCGGGTTTCCCCAAAAGCATCTTAACGTTAAATTCATCATTAGAACCATTAAGCACCATGGTGCTAACAATGAACTTAAGTCTTAAGATTCTTTTGGAAAACCGGGCCTACGTCAAAAGAGCTGAACCATAATACCGGCGCAGCATTTTTATCTTCATATAGCGGGGTCGCTGGGACCGCATTTTACATTCATAAACCATGTCGTTATCCATTTGTTTACACTTCAGTCATGTTACCTCATTGGTTAGCTAGCGAACAACCTGGGAACGTTACCAGTATATCCAAACATTTGGGGGCATAGAAAGAAAGGAAAAGGGATAGCTTCTTCAGGAGATCAGTGACAGTAGAAAATCATGAATGTCAGATCTTCTGCCGTTTTGGAAGAGACAGTATACAATTTTCAATGTAATGCATCTCAATAGTGCTTTTACACAATGTAGAAACCTAATATTCCACACATTACTTTGTAATTTCGATGACAGTTATTCCTTTCAACATTTTGCCAGGGTGCAGTTGATAAATGAGAACTTGTTCTCAACTGGCCTACCTGGTTAAATAAAGGTTAAATATTTTTAGCTTTTACAATAAATTAATATCTTACATGTTACATTAGTTTTTAGGGAAAACCATGTCCCTCAAAAGTACCTTGAATTCGTATAGGCCCAATATAGGCTGTATTACAATAAAACATGATATATTCTGGTGCTCCTACATTTCATGTGGTGCTCCTAACTTCTTTAAATTGGGAGCATCAGTGTTAAAATGTTGACGCTAGCCCCAGGGCTCTAAATTAAAACAAATAGAAGACTACTACAGTCAAAACGTTTTCAATGAAAACATTCATTTCAATAAGTGAAAAAACAATTGATAGAACATGAACTGTGTTGTGGACACACTAACTCACTCTTCTTTTTCTCCTCTCTCTCTCTCACACACACACACACACACACTGAAAATGAATTGACCAGGTGGGATGTAACAGTCTGTATGTTCCCTGGTCTCTCAGGATGTAGCAGAATTTCAATACAGTTTAGTTTGTTGTATAAAAGGTTTGTACCCACAGGGTGCAAGCGGTACTAGGCAGTCTAATATGGGGTGGCAGGTAGCCTAGTGGTTACAGCGTTGGGCCAGTAACCGAAAGGTTGCTGGATCGAATCCTCAAGCTGACAATGTAAAAATCTTGTCGTTCTGTCCCTGAACAAGGCAGTTAACACACTGTTCACCCGGTAGGCTGTCATTGTAAATAATAACTTGTTCTTAACTGACTTGCCTGGTAAAATGAAAAAATGGTATTGTATGGAACAGCTGAGGGTGGGACTTGGTGAATAATTGATGTCGCTTGAGAATGAGCCTTTTGCGGAGGTGATGCTGCTACAATTAACAGAGGCAGAATGGATGTGGCTGTTATGATCCAAGGCCAGAAGAGGGACAGGTGTCCATGTTAAAGGGCTCCTCGCCAGGCTTCCTGTAGGGGCTGACCTCCTCAGTCTCTGTCTCTCTCATATCCAGGCCAGGATGGTCCTCAGACAACACCACCTCTGGAGTGTCCTCCTCACAGCCCACACTTAACAAAAAACGACACATTTCTGTTAGTTACTTTCAGACTTGCTTTTGACAAATGTGAATGGCTGCCTGTAGTGTAAAAGAGAGAGAGAGAAAGGAAGATAGTGATTGTGAGAACGAGAGAGGGTGGAAAGAGATAGAGAAAGAGAGCTCACCTTGGCGTCCATGACCTTGGGCAGCCCTCTTCTCCTCATCCAGGGGTGGACCGCCCCCAGTTCTCTCTGCTGCTCCCCGGTGAAGCACGGCTGGCTCTTCTGCATCACACGTAGCTTCTCTCGGTCTTCCCTAAGCACACAGTCGATGCCCCTGAGTAGACCAAGGAACATACACACTCGGTATACTGAACTATGTGACTTATATGACCAGGTGAAAGACATACAGTGCCAGTCAAGAGTTTGGACACACCTACTCATTCAAGGGTTTTTTAAAACTATTTTCTACATTGTAGAATAATAGAAGACATCAACACTATGAAATAACACATCTGAAATCATGTAGTAACCAAAAAAAAAGTGTTAAACAAATCAAAATATATTTTATATTTGAGATTATTCAAATTAGCCACCCTTTGCCTTGATGACAGCTTTTCACACTCTTGGCATTCTCTCAACCAGCTTCATGAGGTCATATGGAATGCATTTCAATTAACAGGTGTGCCTTGTTAAAAGTTAATTTGTGGAATTTCTTTCCTTCTTAATGTATATGAGCCAATCAGTTGTGTTGTGACAAGGTAGGGGTGGAATACAGAAGATAGCCCTATTTGGTAAAATACAAAGTCTATATTATGGCAAGAACAGCTCAAATAAGCAAAGAGAAACGACAGTCCATCATTACTTTAAGACATGAAGGTCACTCAATGCGGAACATTTCAAGAACTTTGAAAGTTTCTTTCAGTGCAGACGCAAAAAGCATCAAGCTCTTTGATGAAACTGGCTCTCATGAGGTCCACCACAGGAAAGGGAGACCCAGAGTTAACTCTGCTGCAGAGGATAAGTTCATTAGAGTTACCAGCCTCACTCCTCTTTCTTTTCTAGTTAGAGACAGTTTGCACTGTTCTGTGAAGGGAGAAGTAAACAGCGTTGTACGAGATCTTCAGTTTCTTGGCAACTTCTCGCCTTCATTTCTCAGAACAAGAATAGATTGATGAGTTTCAGAAGAAAGTGCTTTGTTTCTGCCATTTTGAGCCTGTAATCAAGCCCACAAATGCTGATGCTCCTGATACTCAACTAGTCTAAAGAAGGCCAGTTTTATTGCTTTTTTAAATCAACAACAGTTTTAAGCTGTGCTAGCAATTGCAAAAGAGTTTTCTAATGATCAATTAGCCTTTTTAAAATAATAAACTTGGATTAGCTAACACAACGTGCTATTGGAACACAGGAGTGATGGTTGCTGACAATGGGCCTCTGTAGATATTCAATTTAAAAAAATCCTCCGTTTCCAGCTACAATAGTCATTTAACACACTAACAATGTCTACACTGTATTTCTGATCAAAATGTGATGTTATTGTAATGGACAAAAAAAAAGAAGCATTTCTTTCAAAAACAAGGACATTTCTCTAAGTGACCCTAAACTTTTGAACGGTAGTGTAGCTGATGTTGAACTGATCTTCAGGGTCCACTAGATATGATATCTGGAATAATTCAAAACTAGCCTTGAAGAAATCACACATTTTCTCTCAACCCACTTTGCCTGACAACTTGTGCAAGTGCCCCATCTTATAGGCATACATTAGAACTGCAAGCCAGCAACAAAAGACCTCATACGCTTTCATCATCATAAGATGTATCACACAAACATACATAGATTTTTGGGATCCATTGTGGACATAAATACAGGGACGGAGTAGGTGGGAGTGGAAGGGAGTGGGTAGTATCTATGCTGTGCAATGTGTGCTGTGCAATGTATTTCCCAAAGATGCTGTGTTCCATCTGAAAAATGTGTAAATAAATAAACCAAATCAAAACCAACAAATATTTCTAACCCCAGCATTCATGGGCACTCATCATTTTGGGAAACATTGCACTAGGACTCATGCTCTGGGTAGAAGTTGTCTGTGGTCACAGATCTAGGATCAGTTTACCCTCCCCTTATCCTTCCCCTAAGCCCACCCCTTCAAAAATCCCAAACTGACCCAGATATGCATTCACAGACAACTTTCTCATATTCCAAGGCACATTGCGTGCCGCCTCTCTCCTGTCTCCTCCCACTCACCGGGAGGGCATCTGATAGGTCAGCATGACCTTGTCGTCAGCGTTGGCGGTGACTAACCACGGTGGATCCTGCAGTACATACTTGTCATATTGGCTTTCCTCTACCTCCATTGGCCGCCCCTCGCTAGCGCTACCACCACTCCCGCCGCTGGAGTGCACTTTGACCTGCTGGCAGCTGTTCTGGGAGGAGTCCACGGTGCCAAAGTAGTTGCTGCTGTTGTTGCTTGTGTGGCTGCTGCTTACTGTGGGGGTGAATGAACGCACAAAACAGAGTTAGGATCTCTTACCTCAGAAGCACCAGCGTTCTGGTCTCAAGTGCTTCATACATGAAGCAACAAACTGCTGGATGTAATGTCATGCTGCCATGTTAATGTCCTTCTATCTTGTGTTCGTTCTTGTTCTGCCAACCTTGTTGATCAAATATGTAAACCCCCAAGACAGTTACAGGAGTGAGGTTTGGTACAGTGGAAGTGACTGGTATATAATAGGAAAATAATTCTAACAAATGTAGAGAAAGGCTAGGGTAGGTGTGTGTACAGACCTGTGCCACTGCCAGATACTCCGCTAGCTGACGTTCCACATCCCAACGTTCGGCTGTTATTAGACATTCTGCTGTTAGACGTTCTAGCTGAGGTTCCGCAGCCATTAGAGCTGAAACCCATGGACCCGGAAGTGCCTGAGCTGATGCCTGAACGAGAGTCTGAATGGAGCAGGATGTCCAGCAGGTCACTCGATGATGAATTGACGTCGCTATGGTTACCGTTGCCCGGCGAGCCCACCTGCAAGACAGAAGCCAAAGGATAAGGTCAACAAACAGAAGCTCCACTTTCAAGTCGTATTGCTCCCTTTCTTCGGTCATCAGTCCCATCCTTTGTTTTTTTGCGACTCTCCTCTTTCACTTCTCCCTCAAGGTCTAAGAAGCGACTCAGTCATATTTATTTAACCTTTATTTAACCAGGAAAAGCCCATTGAGACCCAGAGTCTCATTTTCAAGGGAGACCTGGCCAAGATGTCAGCAACAATCAATACATAATTAAAACATACAACAATGTGATCCAGCCTAAAAAAAAAAAGCATTTACACGCCTCTGTAACAGTCTCCCATCAATATTTTTAATTAATTCAGTGTCACTAACATATCTAGATGAAGCATGAATTGTAGACTATTCCATGCGTCTGGGGCACAAGAAGAGAAGGCAGTCTTGCCTCATACTGTGAATGTCCTGGGGACTTTAAGTAGCAACCTGTCACAACTTCCGCCGAAGACAGTCCCTCTCCTTGTTCGGGCGGCGTTCGGTGGTCGACGTCACCGGTCTTTTAGCCATCGCCGATCCACTTTTCATTTTCCATTTGTTTTGTCTTCTACACACCTGGTTTCTATTCCCCAATGACATGTTCATTATTTAACCCTCTGTTTCCCACATGTTAGTGTGCGTGTTTATTGATTGTTCATGTCGGTTCTTGACGGCTGGTTATTGATTGCTGGGTTATGTATTTACGCCCGTTATTTTCGAGTGACTGGTATTTCTCCGCACCTTAAGTATTGTCTGTGTACTGGTGCTGTCGTGGGATGAAATACCTTGTACACTCACCTCTGCTTTCCTGCGCCTGATCTCACTGCACCAGTTACCCACCGCATGACACAATCACCTAGCAGACCGGGTGTGGTAACTGCTGTTGGTGAAGGAGACCAGAGTATAGAGGTAAAGAGGGAGTTTACCAAAAAGGGCTTTGTAGATGAACAATGGTGAGTGAGTGACTTGGCATTTGTAATAAAGCGCAAGGTTGCATGGTAAACAGAGTGCAGTCTCTGTAAGACGGAGGAGGTTGCATGGTAAACAGAGTGCAGTCTCTGTAAGACGGAGGAGGTTGCATGGTAAACAGAGTGCAGTCTCTGTAAGACGGAGGAGGTTGCATGGTAAACAGAGTGCAGTCTCTGTAAGACGGAGGAGGTTGCATGGTAAACAGAGTGCAGTCTCTGTAAGACGGAGGAGGTTGCATGGTAAACAGAGTGCAGTCTCTGTAAGACGGAGGAGGTTGCATGCACATACAAGACACCATAATCAATTAGAGAGAAAAGTGGCCTGAACAAGCTTCTTTCTAGCCATAAGCGGGAAGCAAGCCTTATTACGAAAATAAAAACCCAATTTCAATTCAAGCTTTGTCACAAGATAATCCACATTAACTTTAAAGGACAACTGGTCATCCAACCAAATACCTAGGTATTTGTAGGATGACCCTTCTTCAATGGATAAAGCCACCAGATGTGAAAATGCTAACGTTCTCTGGCAGAGTTCTCGGTCATGAATTTAGTGTTTTGTATATTCAAGACCAGTTTGAGACCATATAGGGAGGCCTGCAGTGACTGAAAAGCAGTCTGGAGCTCTTCAACAGCCTGAACCAGAGAAGATATTGTCCCACTACGAGAGATGGATAGACAGAGGTCTGTAATTACAGTAACTACAGTAAGTTATATTTTGTGGAGAGTTGCGATGTTATCCTACCTCGTCACTGCAACACCTCAGCCTAGAGCACACTATATTCCATGATAGTAGTTGGAGACACAATGCTTTACACGTAACATTTTAGCCAGGAGACTTTTGGATTTTTGCACTTTGACATGGCAGCACATGTTACGGTTTTCTTCCGTCGAAGGAGAGTCGGACCAAAATGCAGCGTGGTATTCTTAATACATATTTAATGACGATGAAAAACGAACAATACAAAAAAAATACAAAAACAAGAAACGTACCACGAAAACCTAACAGCCTATACTGGTGCAAAACAGAGACAGGAACAATCACCCACGAAACACTCAAAGAATATGGCTGCCTAAATATGGTTCCCAATCAGAGACAACGATAAACACCTGTCTCTGATTGAGAACCACTCCAGGCAGCCATAGACTATACCAGATACCCCCACTAAGCCACAAACCCAATACCTAACAAAAACCCCAAGACAAAACACACCACATACAAAACTTATGTCACACCCTGGCCTGACCAAATAAATAAAGAAAACACAAAATACTAAGACCAGGGCGTGACAGCACAGTTACTTCACACAGGATGTCGGAATTGTACACCTTTTTAATGATTCAATACAATTTGCATAAACTAGATGAATTGGTGAAACTATAACATTGTCTCCCAGTAAAAGCATTCTTAAAATATTCATAACAATTACAAATCTACAGCCTGTGCCAGTTGCCTGCCAGCTGAAGACAATATAGGTCTGATTTGTGAATGACGTTGGGGTTAAGTCGCTTTTTACACATCCTAACCCTAGCCTAACACCTCCAGTCTGAAAACACTTTTCTAGTTTTGCTGCCATTTTCGTGAATCTCAATACTGATGCCACAACCTTACAGTAACGCTGTTTCCGAGAGAGTTGGAGGAGCCTGTACTAAATCTCTCTGGGGTAAAGGGAGGGAGGGAGAACAAGAGGATACAGAGGGGGAAAGAGTGAACAAGGTCAAACTCATGAGGTCATATCAAAAGGCTCAGAGACCGTTTCTATCTACAAGCTATCATACTGCTCCACAATTGAACTGGACTGACCCCCTTTACTGACTCCCCGCACTTTAGCACACACGCACTCAGACAAATATACACCCACACAGATATACACTCACACCCACACAGGTATACAGTACCAGTCAAAAGTTTGGACACACCTACTAAATCAAGGGTTTTTCTTTATTTTCTACATTGTAGGATAATGGTGAAGACATAAAAACTATGAAATAACACACATGGAATCATGTAGTAACCAAAAAAAGTGTTATACAAATCAAATCAAAATATATTTTATATTTGAGATTCTTCAAAGTAGCCACCCTTTGCGTTGATGACAGGCCAGGTCATCTGATGCCTTACTCCATCACTCTCCTTTTTGGTCAAATAGCCCTTAAACAGCCTGGAGATGTGTTGAGTCATTGTCCTGTTGAAAAACAAATTATAGTCCCACTAAGCGCAAACCAGGTAGGATGGCGTATCGCTGCAGAATGCTGTGGGAGTCCTACTGGTTAAGAGTGCCTTGAATTCTAAATAAATCACTGACAGTGTCACCACCAAAGCACCCTCACACCTCCTCCTTCATGGTTCACGGTGAGAACCACACATGTAGAGATCATCCGTTCACCTACTCTGCATCTCACAAAGACGCAGCGGTTGGAGCCAAAAATCTCAAATCTGGACAGATTTCTACCAGTCTAATGTCGTTTGCTCGTGTTTCTTGGCCCAAGCAAGTCTCTTCCTCTTATTGGTGTCCTTTAGTAGTGGTTTCTTTGCAGCAATTCGACCATGAAGGCCTGATTCACACAGTCTCCTCTGAACAGGTGATGTTGAGATGTGTGTAACTTGAACTCTGAAGCATTTATTTGGGTTGCAATCTGAGGCTGGGAACTCTAATGAACTTATCCTCTGCAGCAGGGGTAACTCTGGGTCTTTCTTTCCTGTGGCGGTCCTCATGAGAGCCGGTTTCATCAAAGCGCTTGATGGTTTTTGCGACTACACTTGAAGAAATGTTTTATTTTCCGAATTGACTGACCTTCATGTCTTAAAGTAATAATGGACTGTCGTTTCTCTTTGCTTATTTGAGCTGTTCTTGCCATAATATGGAATTGGTATTTTACCAAATAGAGCTATCTTCTGTATACCATCCCTAGCTTGTCACAACACAACTGACTGGCTCAAGCACATTAAGAAGAAAATAAATTAACTTTGAACTTTTCTAAGGCAGACCTGTTAATTGAAATGCATTCCAGGTGACTACCTCATGAAGCTGGTTGAGAGAATGCCAAGAGTGTGCAAAGCTGTCATCAAGGCAAAGGGTGCCTACTTTTACATTTACATTTCATAGTTTTGATGTCTTCATTAAGTAATAATAAATTTAAAAAATGCAGAATAGTCAAAATAAAGAACCCCCCCCCCCAAAAAATAAAAAAAAATAAAGAATACAAACTTTTTACTGGTACTGTACACTCACACCCGAACAGATACACACCCACACAGATAAACACTCACACACACCTACTGCTGCCACTAATTATTTTTACTAAATACTGAACAATTTAAACATTTGCCCCCCAATCCACACATCCCCAATACACATGTAAATATTGGACTATAAATTGTGCCTTCCTGTATTATACTTATGCTAAAAACCCCACCCAACCCAACCCCACAAATGATTATATTCTACTGAACTATTTACTTTATGTTCGTATTCTTATCTTTTACTATTTCTTGCGTTGTGGAGAAAGAACCTGCAAGTAAGAATTTTGTTGGATTGCGCATACCATGTGTATCCCGTACGACTTGAAAATGAGTATCATACCTGCTGAAGCTCCTTGACCTTCTCCATGGCTTGGCAGACCATGCTCCCTCCCTTCATGTTGACGGTGTTATTCCTTTGTGTGCCAACGGAGGGCACCACCACCATGCGGTCCTGTCTCTCCAGGGAGCACCACATCTCCTCCAGCTGCAGGGGCGAGCTGCACCATGATTGGACCAGTGGAGGGGAGGACGCTTGGTCCCTGCCGCCCATGGTCCCATGCGGGGAGCAGCGAGACTGGGTGGTTTCCCCAGGTGGCTTGGGAGCCTCCATGGGCATGGAGAGTGAGAAAGGCTGGGCGGGGATCGGGAAGGCCGTCAGTAGGGGAAAGGCCTGTGGCTGAGCCGGGAAAGGAACATGAGCAGGTAAGGTGAGGGATGTCTGTGGGTGGAAGGGCTGTGACTGAGAGGGGTAGCCGGCTTTCTCGGCCTGGTAGAAAGGCTGCTGTCCTGGAGCCCCGCTTCCCATTTGAGGGAACATGCAGCTGGGGAGAACCAGAGCCACCACGGGGGTCACCATGGGAGTAGAGAAGGGCGAGGGCTGGATGTTTGGTGGCGGGCACTGGGGATCCTGGTTGCCCTGGCAGTCACCAAAGCCTGCCAATGAATTCTCTGGGCGGGTAGGCATGGTGCCAGCCATGGTGCCCGCCCCAGTGTAGACCCGGAGGGGGTAGACTGGCACCACGGTGGGGTAAGCCAGGGGCAGCAAAGTGAACTGGGAAGTGTTGGAGGGGGACCAGGAGGTCTGGTTGAGGCCCTGGTTGAGGAGGTGGGGTCGGGGCTGCGGCTGTCTTCTCCTATGAGACACGGAACTGTCGGACGACTCGTTCTGTTTCACCCGTTTAGACTTGGTCTTCTTGTTGCGCCCACTTCGGCGGGCAGCGGGCTCGGCCTGCGTGCATGGGCGCACAGCGGGCAGAGCTAGAGAAGGGGACAGCGAGGGGAAAGGGACAAAAAGAGGGTGTGATTACATTATGTATTTGACTGTGAGAGGTTGAGTGTATGAGAACATTATTAAGGTACTGTGTGTGTCTGTGTTGAATTGTACTAGCCCAAGTCTAACGACCTATACTGAGTTTGTATTGTAATGTGTGTAGAACATGTTTACTACTGTACCATCAGCGGCGCCCTGTCCCTTCTGGCGCTCCAGGTATTGGGAACAGTTGGCCTGGAAGGCCTGGACTCCCCTCTGTTCCCTGAAGCGACACAGGAAGGTCTGCTCCTCCTTCACGGTGTGGGCTACTAGGACCTGTTTGGTCAGACCGAGCTTCTTATAGGGCTCCCTCTCCAGGCTGGGAGGTGAAACAGCATTGGGGGGAGGCCCAGGAGTCTGTCTGCCCCCCTCCACCTCAACCCGAGCCACAGATACATCTACGATCTCTGTACAGGGAAAAACAGACAGAGAAACAATTATTCAACATATACATAAAACACCCAACTGCTCAGGACATACAGAGATGAGACGGTGTAATACCCTTAGCAACATTGATAAACATATATACATTAATATTCATTACAGGGAAGCAGAGATGCAGAGAGAATGGTATAATGCACAGCGCATTTAGACACATAGCTTTGGTATAACATACATCATGGTATAGTCTTGAGGAACCAGACGACTGTGAATCTCTGAATATTGTCAAATAAATCTGATACATTACACAACATCAAGCTACATCCATACAACACACACACCCATGTACCTACGCACGCACGGACCCACACAGTCCCCACTCCCAAACACAACCCCACCACCACAAACTGAAGACCAAAAAGAGTAGAACAGAAGAGTAGAATGAGACATGTCAATGTCCCCGTAGTGTATACCTGACCCGGGCTGCAGTTTCTTATCTCCTACATGCACGACGGTGCTGCTGTAGCTACACTGGCTTGCTACTGACACCACGCTCTCGGCTTTGCCGCACGGTGGCCCAGCGAGGGCTGCCAGGGAGAAGCCCACTGCCCCTGTGGCTGAGGTCGTAGCGTCTGTCGTTATGTCTGCGATGACGTCACGCACAGGGGTTAGACCAGGCTGATGCTTAAACAGTGCAGGGTCTGCCAGGGTGACAGGGAGAGACTGAGGGAGGGTGACTTGGAGAGTCACATGTAAAGTCCCATAAATGCAGATTATAGAGAGATAGACAAAAGAGAGAGTTTGGCTGTGTCTGATTCAGTTGGTGACCTGTCCAACAGAGCCTTGGTGAGACTGATGGTCTTTCAACTGAATGAGTCTTTTTAAACTACATGAGTATTTAAACTCAATGAGTCTTTACAAATAAATGAGTCTTTAAACTACAGTGGACAAAATATAAAACGCAACATGCAAAAACTTAAAAGATTATACTAAGTTACAGTTCATATAAGGAAATCAGTCAGTTGAAATTAATTAATTAGGCTCTAATCTATGGATTTCACATGACTGGGAGTACAGATATGCATCTGTTTGGTTACAGATACCTTTTTTTAAAAAGTAGGGGCGTGGATAAGAAAACCAGTCAGTATGTGGAGTGACCACCATTTGCCTCATGCAAAGAGCTGATCATGCTGTTTATTGTGGCCTGTGAAAAGTTGTCCCACTCCTCTTCAATGGCTGTGCGGAGTTGCTGGATATTAGCGGGAACTGGAACACACTGTCGTACACGTCGATCCAGAGCATCTCAAACATGCTCAACGGGTGACATGTCTGGTGAGTGTGCAGGCCATGGAATAAATGGGGCATTTTCAGCTTCCAGGAATAGTGTACAGATCCTTGTGACATGGGGCTGTGCATTATCATGCTGAAACATGAGGTAATGGCAGAGGATGAATGACACAATGTGCCTCAGGATCTTGTCACGGTATCTCTGTGCATTCAAATTGCCATCGATAAAAGGCATTTGTGTTCGTCATAGCTTATGATATGGGGCACTCTGTTTACCATGGGGCACTCTGTTCACAATGTCGACATCAGCAACCCGCTCGACCACACGACGCCATACACGTGGTCTGCGGTTGTGAGGCAAGTTGGACTTGTTGCCAAATTCTCTAAAACAATGTTGAGAGAAATAAGCTTTTCGTGCATATGGAACATTTCTGTGATCGTTTATTTCATGAAACATGGGGCCAACACTTTACATGTTGCGTTTATATTTTGTTCAGTATAAAGGAGTTTAAATATTAATACTGATATTTTGATAAATTGGTATGTGTATGTGGAGCCAGACAGAATCTGCAGGGTGTTTTCCAACCAACACATTTTCAACATTGTCACACTATAACAAATCAGTGTATCTGTGACTATTAATCTAGCAGTATTATTTGTTTTAAATTCAATTCATCCCACAGGTATCTTTAATTTGAATTAGAAGTTTGCAGGTTCCATCTAGAATGAGACATCTAATTTAAGTACAAATCACACCGGAGCCAAAGGCGTCAAAATGTTTGTGTGAGAGTAGAGAGCGTCAATACACATTAACGCGTATGCCAATTTAATTGTCACAATAATCCATAACAAACAGTCGTATTTGTTACGTTCGCTATGTAGCCCTTGTGAATTATTGTTATGTTCCTTACGACTCACCTTACATGTCCTACGGGAGCCACCGTACCTGCCTGCTCTAATCAGTTGTTATGTTTGGTCAAGAACTAGCTAATACACCCGATGAGTTTATAAAGAATTTAGCTAGTCTCGTTCTTTCTACATGGCAGTATTCTCTCTTAGCCTGCCTAGGCTTTATGCCTGTGATCAAAATCAACACAAGTAGGTATAATGTTATTGTTTTCAAATATGTATTTTTGGCACTGGCAGTATTGTTGTTATAGTAACGACCCATTATCAGCACAAACAGGTTTATTTTCTGGCAATTTATCGGCTCATTTTACTAGCAATACTTCGTGTAGACGTGAGAAAAATAGATTTGCTTTCTAATTTAACGCGCGGTCCGTCTGTTCTCCCACTCACTACCTTGCATTCTAATTCCGACTGGTAAAAAATAATAGTGGTGTAGAAGAGTTCACTTGCAATATAGGATACATTAAACATCATACTCTAGCAATAATACCGAAGTCAATTGTTGAACATCTTTTATTAATGGAGTGATAAAGTAAAAATAGATTACGACCAGTGGTAGAACGTACCTTCAGATAATTGCATGGGATTGTCCCCTCCTTTCTGCTTGTCCTCATCTGAGGACATAGTGTTGTCAGAAGAGTGGCACCTCCTCTTCATAGTGATGGGAACATTACAGCCCTCTAGATATCTGCCCAGAGAGGGAGAGAGATGCACACAGAAGGATGAAAGAATGATTAACTTTATATCTTAATCAAAAACAATAGCCCATGATGTAACTACTACCATGTAATTGGGTAGTAGTAAGTACATACAGAATAAGTAACAGTCTCCTTTCCACCTACCTACCCAGAAACAATGCCCATAACAGGACAACTAGATTAATAGACAAAAGACCCAAGACTATAAATAGGCTAGATGACCAGAGAGATGTACAGATACGTGATTAGCAAGATGAATAGGTGACTAGTTAGTAGTTGTTCTGACCTGATGACACTGTCCAGACAGCTGATCTGTTGGTAGGAGTAGACCGTCTGGTCGTTGAAGGCCAGCTGCTCCTCCTGTACTGCAGTCCTGCTGCTGCTGTCCTCCAGGCTCAGCCCACTGACCCCAGCACTGACCCCACTGTCCCTCCAATTCAGAGGGGCCACAGGGGCTGCAGATTCCTTGGAACGCACCCCTGCTGGACTCTTCTGGAGGAACTCTGCTGGGGAAAAGGGAGTGTGTCAAGACTGGGATGGGCATGGATTTGTACGTTCTGTATACGCCAAACTACACCCATGAACTACACCCATGGATATGTGTGTTTTCTACATCTCTTCCAACACACAGAAGTGCATTCATATCTGTACATTCACACACGTACACTCCCCAGTTCACATTATCCAATGCACATGCGAACATATCTCTATGCTTCCTGCAGACTGTAAATATTTCTGTGCTGGTTTGCTTGTTTGACTTACTGCCAGGGTTCTTCTTGGTCTCAGGCATGGCTGAGGAGGAGGCTTGGTAGATCTGCTGTTCCTGACTCTTCTGGAGGTGGATACCTTTACAGATCTCCTGGAATGACCTCTGCTGGGGAGGAGAGAAGAGACATGTTCACTATCACAGAGAGGGAGAGAGAGGTAAAAGAGAGAGTGAGAGCGAGTGATAAGACAGGGAAAAGAGTGTGACAGAGAGGGTACTTACAGGTTTGGCCCAGCTGCTCTCCCCCTCCTCCTCGATGTGTGTCCTGCTTGGGCTGCCCTCGCTGGTCATCACCTGAGATGCTGCAAGGTGGTCGTTGCTTTCCACACTACCGTAGCCACTGGAGCTAGTGTTGTGCACCGGCTGTAGTAGCAATCTGTGGATCTGCTCAGTGATCTCCTGGACTTCAGAGTCCATAGTCTCCATGAGGGCAGGGAGCGGGGACACAAACACATCCTCATTCACCGGGCCTCTAGAAGTGGGAACAACTACATTATCCTTATTCAGTCATACAGGCTTCTTATATTAGAGATTTTTTTTCTGTCTATTTCAAAAGAATTGTGCCAAGATAACACAAAATAGTGCTGGGCAGAGAGTAGTGTCAAGATAGAAAACATTGTGCTGTGCAGACACTCACATGCGGACTTTGTGCCTCCCGATAACGAAGGAGACCTTGCGGCTCCAGGGGTTGACGAAGCTGGACCAGCTGGTGTCGACGATGACGTACTCTCCGTTCCGCGTGCAGAACCTGATGGGGGAGTGGTCGAACGGCTGGCCAGCGTACTGAAGGACTATGGGTAGGAGAGAGGACATAGATGTCAGCAAAAGACGGAGTAAAGCTAAAATGGAATATATTCTATTATTATAGTAGTATGCTAGAAAGTGTGTTCTAGTTTCTCTTACTCTTCTTGTGAATGGCCAACATGACAGGCCTGTCATCGGGATGCATGAGAAGAAGGACTGGGGTGCCAATCAGATCCTGGGGGAAGTACCCAAGAAGTGGAACAGCTCTGAAAGGCAAAAAACAATAACTTTGTGAGTCAGCCTATAGGTTTCATAAAAGCACTGTACTCTTCTGTCGGATAAAAACAAAAGTGTATGGGAAAAGAAGTGCAAATGTGTCTCACCTCTCATCCACATCCTGGAACACACAGCTAGGAGTGTGTGTGGTGGTGAAGATGCGCTTGTCACTAGGGATTCTGGGAGCTGTAGGCAAAATGAAAACACTACTGTTCCCACACACTATATTTCACATATACCTATTTCACTAATATACACTACTGAGGATGCAGTTTCAAAAGTATTCAAACAGTCACGACTCCGGCATTGTGACGGCATTATCATTGGTCCTTACCCTCGTATCCGGAGTGCACCTTCTCAGCCAGTAGGAGGCAGCAGAACTGGTCCTCAGAATGGACCTTATCCTGCACCTTCATCAGGTAGGGGGTCATACAGAATGGGTAGTACTGCAGGTCCCCCTCACACTCCTTACCCCCACTACAGAACACAGGAGAGGGAGGACAAAGTCAGCAAGTCACTAAAGCAGCAACAGCTGTGTCGGTGACTCACTTCATTAGCATCTATTTCACAGATTTAGTTGCTGCTTGGGTGTTTTTCTGCCTCTTGGAGGCAGAGTTGAGCTGTAGATCTACTTTAACAGCAACTGTGAATAGTGTGTGTGTGTGTGTGTGTGCATGTAAATGTGTACGTGTGTGTCAGAGAAAAGAGCGAGAGCTTCCTGTTTATGAAACCAGCCGAGAATCAAACTAATTTAAACTGGAAAGAGGGAATGAATAGAAACATGGAGAGCAGCTGATTCACGGACGCAGCCACACACACACACACCTGATCCGACAGAAGAACGATTTTTCCTGCATGCAGTCCGACCGGGATGACTCTGAAAGGGGAGGAGGGGGGGGGATAAATGGTTTTAATTCAAAATATGTCTACTTTATTGGCTCAATGCCGACCCTCTTCATTCAACTGAGATACTATTTCACGAGTCACATCAGCTTTCAACAACACACCTATTCAGAGAAATTTACAAGATGAATACAGGACAAAGATACGCTCAATTTAGAGTAGGAGAGAAGATCGGTGTCTTATCTGGTGCCCTTGCTTCAATGCATACACTATGTATGTTTTCCAAGCTCTGGTTAACCCCCTGTATTGACTGGTTTCGCAGGAATCTGTCATTGATTTGATTAGGGTGGGGACAACTAGACTCTTATACAGGTACATTCATGTTTTACTAGCAACGGCTTCGCTTGTGCTGTTTGAAATGGATGACTTTTCTGATCATTATAACTACATGGGATTTGACTAAAGAGTGTCTCGAGAAACGCTATATATTTAAAATGGGACAGGCGGACCACTCTTACAGCCAAGTTTAATGGGTAAACAAGCATGTTCTCTTTTTCCATCCTACCATATGCCTTTAGTGCATGTGTGATGTAGCTCTGTTGTTCTCCTGTCTAAAACGGTTCATAGACGGTCTATAAGAGGTTATACGTTAAGGAGGGCTTTTCACTTCCTGCTCCAGGAGGGCAGGCAGTATGGCATGTTTAGAAGTGTTTAGATTGTCTATAAGTGGTTATAAGTGCTCGTAGAGGGGTCATTACCTGCTCCGGTGCACATGCGCCAGGAGGGCAGGCGGAATGGCATGTTTACAAGTGTTTAGATTGTCTATAAGTGGTTATAAGCGCTCGTAAAGGGGTCATTACCTGCTCCGGTGCACATGCTCCAGGAGGGCAGGCGGTATGGCATGTTTAGAAGTGTTTAGATTGTCTATAAGTTGTTATAAGCGCTCGTAGAGGGGTCATTACCTGCTCCGGTGCACATGCTCCAGGAGGGCAGGCGGTAGCGCGTGGTGAAGCTGTAGAAAACACTAACGTCCTGGGGAGTCAGGAACTCCACAAACTTGGCGTCCTTGAAGATGCCCCGTTTACAGTTGAGGATGGAGGCGGCCTGGTCTGAGATGTAGACAATCTTCCCTGTGATCAGAGATACAGCTACAGCAAAGGTGTCCTGGAAGGAAACAGAGGCACATGTGAGAAACTGGCATATACAGTACACGGACAGCTGCAAGTTTGGATTACTCATACGTTATTACATCACTGGGATATCTGATCTGTTGTTGGTCAGACACCATGTCAAATCGGGACGGATGGCATGGATGTGGTAGGCATAAACTCGTGGCTGTTATAGTGTTAACTAAGCATTACTGTTGGGTTCCATTTGTTTTTGAGGATGTATTCAAGGAAATGTTTTTTTGTGTGTATTCAGAAGTAATACTAAGGAATTTACATTGTTTTTGAGGGTGTACTCTGAGGTGATGCTGGCTATCTCCTCGATGGTGTAAGAGGACACTTCCAGGCCTGATGGCTGACTGTCATTGGTCATCAGCAGCTGGTAGTACTCCTCATTGGCTGAAACAACACAAACACACATTGGTTTCCTTGTTGGACTTTTAAGACACATTCCTAATACAATAAACTATAATGTAATGATGCTAAATTTCTAATCTTCTCATATGTTCAGGACTACCACCCAGAATGATGTGCGGTTTGGTTGTCTCTTACCTTCCACCTGTTTGACGCAGCGCAGTGCGTATTTCAGGGTGTTTAGGGAGCTGGACTTGTTGCCTTTGTTCCTCTTGTCAGCAGGCAGGAGATGTCTGAGCTGCTTGGCGGTCCTGAGCAGCTCCTTCTGGGTCTTGGTCTTAGCGGACTCCTCACTACTGCAGCCGCTGGTGGAGGGGTTGTCCTGCTCAGAATTCAGCAGGCTGAAGGCATTGGAACTACTGGGAGGAGAGGGGCTGTGGGAGTTAGAGCGACAAGCAAGAGAGATTATTAATAACACATTTCTATTAGAGGCACTGTTTCACACCACTAGAATTACATTGTTGCAAGCCGAAGCTACACTGTAACAAGTCTTATACCGAGCTGCTAGCTGTATACTTTTGAAAAACAATAAAAGGGATTGAAGGTAGGCTTGTTATTGTTGATGTTTCAGCTACAATGTCTTTTTCTTGAAAGGTAGCCTTGACTGAGGTTAACAAGAAAAGGTCTACTTTCAATCATATTGTTTTTGTTTTCAAACGACACTGAGGCCATTCATTAAAATGCTATTCCTCTTGGACAACAAACAGGTGAATTGCGTTCATTGCAGGCTAAAAGTTTGTCTTTCACAATATCCGATTGAAATACATCCATTGAACACTGAAATTACATTTCAAAACAAAGTCTGAGTTTTGCATGAAATTAATGAGTTAATTTATTTGCACAGCTGCTACAATGGCTTGGAGTTCTCTACTCTTTTTGTGTTCAGGAGAGGGCAATGCTACAATGGTACATGGACACCAGAGCACTTTCGTAGGAATCTGTAATTTATTTGATTAGGGTGGGACGACTAGACTCTTATACAGGTACATTCATGTTTTACTAGCAACGGCTTCACTGTTTGAAATGGATGACTTTTCTGATCATTATAACTACATGGGATTTGACTGAAGAGTGTCTCGAGAAACGCTATATATTTAAAATGGGACAGGCGGACCACTCTTATAGCCAAGTTTAATGGGTAAACAAGCATGTTCTCTTTTTCCATCCTACGCTATGCCTTTTGTGCATGTGTGATGTAGCTCTGTTGTTCTCCTGTCTAAAACGGTTCATAGACGGTCTATAAGAGGTTATACGTTAAGGAGGGCTTTTCACTTCCTGCTCCAGGAGGGCAGGTGGAATGGCATGTTTAGAAGTGTTTAGATTGGTGCCATATTGTGTCTTCGGGGCACAGAGTGGCCCATGCCACGTGCGTTTATTGTGTTTGTGAGAATTTGCAGTAAGTAGGAGCCATTGTGTGTTTTTGGGCCACGAGCATTAGCTTACAGGGCTTAGCGAGAGCGCTACTACATCCAAAGGCTATAAACTGCCCCCTAAGGCAGCCAACTCTTTGTATATAACTCAGGTGTGTTTAAATAACTAGCTTAAGTAGCTGAGACTATAAAGCGGCTTCAGAAATAGCCTCTCTAAGCGCCAATACAGATCTAATTATATCGAATAGTTCCAATTACATAAAAGAGCTGTTGATAGTATCAACGGCATCTGCTATTGGGATCAACAGATTGGTTTGGCATTAAGAGTGGCAAGTTAATGGTGAATTATAGAGGTTGTTAATGATAGTAAGAATAGGCCTCCTCACTGTTAAAGTGGAGCCCATAGGAACATACTGTATTGTCACAGAGGTGGGAGGTGGATGGGAAGGAGGAAGCGGGGGACAACTTCACCATATATGGCAGATAAGAACTGAGACGTCTCAGCAAAGAATGACCCCGATAAGCTGTTTGCTTTCATCGCCAATTTTACGCAATCAAGACGTGCTCCAGTCCTCTGAAAAGAGTGTTCAAGGTGATTTCAGCCCAGTTGCTGAGGAACAAGGAGAGAAAGGGGGTGACAAGAGTGTCATCAGGATGAAGTGTTGTCATTCAGGGTCCTAATTGGAGCCACTCCATTGACAGCTTCTTTAGTTTCTCACTGGGGTCCATCATTACTTTCTATGGGCTTTTCACTGCTCTCTGTGAGGGCCTCACTTCACTATGGAGCAGGCTGCATGGGCACCACGGGAAAAGACACCACAGGAAAAGAGGTGAGTGGTGGGTGAGAGACAGGGCGCCGCTGTGCATCACATACATCTATTATCTAGGGCATGTCAACTCTCTGAGGCCGGGACAAGTGGAGGTTCAGAGTAGGGATGTGGGCCAGCAGGTGTCAACAGAGAGGAAGAAAGAGGGATGGGTCTCTAGAGCTTCAGAATGTGCTGCTAGTGACAGTCATATTGATGCCAACTTACCATACGTCCTAAGGAGAGAACGGGGACACACAACAGAGGACACATGGTTTTGTACATGCATATGTGGGATATGTGATAACGTACGTTGTCTGATCAACTAATACGGTCGACTGTATATTCTACCGGGCTGCCATCGATTTAGGAAATAGGACCTACGACTGGACTGGTAAAACTTAGTAATGATAAGATGTAGGAATGGTAAAAAGGTACCCATGAAGAAACGTGATCTACTCTAAACCCACCCCACCCACAAACCACTTAACCCCACCCTACCCACAAACCACTTAAACCCCCCCCCACTGACCTCTTGCTACTCCCAGACGACTCCAGGAGGGCGGAGTCCTTGCTGTTGCCGTAGGAGCTACCTGTCGACTCGTTACCATGACTCTCGTTGCCATGACTCTCGTTTCCATGGCTTCCGTGGCTCTCGTTGCCGTGTGACTCGGTCTCGCTCCCGCTGGATCCACTGCTCTTCATCTCCACGTCGTCGTGGCAGGAACGTGAGCAGACGTTCTTACGCCGGATGCTGTCACTGCCCTCTGAGGCAAGACCCAGGTCTGGACCACCCTGGCCATAGCTGCTCATACGATGGAGCTGGGCCATGGAGCTGCACGAGGGGGCCCCCCTGGGCATGGAGCTGCACGAGGAGGCCCCCCTGGGCATGGAGCTGCACCCCGGGTCTGAATCCTCTGACATTAGGGAGGTGTGGTGTGTTGAGGGTTTGAAACCAGAGATGTGCTGGGTAGAGAATGGAAGAAGCCAAACCCAATCACACCATCTGCAAGACGCTGGAGAGAATGGGTGGATTAGAGGCTGAGAGTTCTCTGTAAATGAAGAGAAGAAAGCCAAACCCAATCACACCATCTGCAAGACGCTGGAGAGAATGGGTGGATTAGAGGCTGAGAGTTCTCTGTAAATGAAGAGAAGAAAAAGAGGGTCAGTTACGACTTCAAACAATAATAAAACCTTTTAGGAAAACCTTGTAAAATGAAATAAATCCCTGGAACAAAAATATTATTAGATACAGTAGATTTCCCTTTGAAGCTGTGAGACAAAAAACACAGACAAGACCCCCCAAAGGGTGACACTTGCCCCTGTCTGCTGCCCTTCCCACAAAAGTGCTAGCTTTTTTTTAGACATCAAAGCTGTAGTACATGACCTTTGAAATCCACCCAGGTGAGGGCCAGGCCAGCGGATGGTCCATCAAAGTGGATCCACCCAACAGTGCTCCCTACTGGGATCGCCGCCTGCCCTTTCTCCCATCTCTGGGGGGCTAAGTCCCCTTCAAAAGGTTGAAGCTTTATCTTGTCTAGACAGTGCTAGAGTCAGCCCAGCTCAGTGTACAGTGCATTCGGAAAGTATTCAGACACCTTGACTTTTTCCATATTTTGTTACGTTACAGCCTTATTCTAAAATCGATCATATTTTTTCCTCCTCAATCTACACACAATACCCCAGAACGACAAAGCGAAAACAGGTTTTTGAATTGTTGGCAAATGTATTTAAAATAAAAAAGAGTTACCTTATTTACATAAGTTCAGACTCTTTGCTAGGAGACACTAAAATGAGCTCAGGTGCATCCTGTTTCCATTGATCATTCTTGAGATATTTCTACAACTTGATTGGAGTCTACCTGTGGTAAATTAAATTGATTGGACATGATTTGGAAAGGCACACACTTGTCTATGTAAGGTCTCACAGTTGACAGTGCATGTCAGAGCAAAAACTAAGTCATGAGGTCGAAGGAATTGTCCATAGAGCTCAGAGACAGGATTGTGCCGAGGTACATATCAGGGGAAGGGTACCAAAAAATGTCTGCAGCGTTGAAGGTTCCCAAGAACACAGTAGCCTCCATCATTCTTAAATGAAAGAAGTTTGGAACCACCAAGACTCTTTCTAGAAATGGCTGCCCGGAGCAATCAGGGGAGAAGGGGGCAAGGAGGTGACAAAGAACCCAATGGTCACTCTGTCAGTGCTTCAGAGTTCCTCTGTGGAGATGGGAGAACCTTCCAGAAGGACAACCAGCTCTTTAGCACTCCACTAATCAGGCCTTTATGGTAGAGTGGTCAGATGGAAGCCAGTAAAAGGCACAAGACTTTCAGACCATAAGAAACAAGATTCTCTGGTTTGATGAAACCAAGATTGAACTCTTTGGCCTGAATGCCAAGCGTTACGTCTGGAGAAAACCTGGCACCATCCCTACAGTGAAGCATTATGGTGGCAGCATCATGCTGTCGGGATGTTTTTCACTGGCAGGGACTGGGACACTAGTCAGGATCGAGGCAAAGATGAACGGAGCAAAGTACAGAGAGAGATCCTTGATGAAAACCTACTCCAGAGCACTCAGGATCTCAGACTAGGGAGAGGTTTCACCTTCCAACAGAACAACGACCCTAAGCACAGCCAAGACAACGCAGGAGTGGCTTCTAGATAAGTCTCTGAATGTCCTTGAGTCCTTGTAGCGTCATACCCAAGAAGCCTTGAGGCTGTAATTGCTGCCAAAGGTGCTTCAACAAAGTGCTGAGTAAAGGGTCTGAATACTTATGTAAATGCAATATTTCCGTTTTTTTATACATCTAAATCTAAGTCAGCAAACTATTAGAAAGAACCGTCATGGACTGGATGTTGAGTGGCTGTCCTGTATAACCTGAGCAACTACAAAAATCAGGGCCCGACTATTTAGTATGTTCCTTGTGCATTCAGTTTATCTTGAAAACTTCTTATTTTGTATCAATTGCATTTATTTCCCCGTTAAGGAAACTGTTACGGAGACATCAAGGGCACCATGCAGTAAACCTAAAAGAGCTAACTGGCCTATCATCTCATCTTGTTACACCACCTGACCTGGTCCTTGGCTGTTGGCATGGCCCGTGATTGAAAAGTACCTATTCGCTGCATTAAAGTTCACATGCCTTCCCACACCACACTTCCCTAACTGTAATTGACCTGGCAGAGAGCCAGAATAACCTAGTGACACAGAGAGAGACTGGCATGAATTCACTATGGACCGTCTGTCTGTTAGTGCAGAGACCGGCTCAAACAGGTAGTAGTCGAAGCGGCTGCTCCTGCTCTATGGAGGAACGGGCACGTTGCCAGCCAGGAGTCTATGAAATGTCAAGTCATTTAACGACTGACTTTAACCGGCTATTAGTTATGTACCAGAAGTCAGGACTCATTGTCTGACTTCTAATCTGAATACTCAAATACAACTCAGCATAATTTAATGGTATTGGATTAGAAGTCAATTAAACATACTGGATTCAATTCCTCTGTGTTGGGAACAAGACAAGTGCTGTTGTCATCATAGGACAATTGTTATAGAACAAGGTTGTATGTTTACTGAAATACCCAACACTCAGACCCATTTTCTTCACAATATATTTTACTCAACTCCAGCCACTTTAATATTGGAAAAATGTATGTAAAAAATGTATCACTAGCCACTTTAAACAATGCCACTTAATATGTTTATATACCCTACATTACTCATCTCATATGTGTAACGGCCGTCGTCGGTGGAAGAAGGTGAGGACCAAAGTGCAGCGTGGTAAGTGTTCATGATTTTTAATATAATCAAAACTGAACACTAAACAAAATAACAACTAGGAAGAACGAACAAACGAGACAGTCCTGTCTAGTGATGACACACAAAACAGAAAATAGAAAACAATCACCCACGAAACACAATAGAAAACAGGCTACCTAAATATGGTTCTCAATCAGGGACAACGATTGACAGCTGCCTCTGATTGAGAACCATACCAGGCCAAACACAGAAATAGCAAATCATAGAAAAACTAACAAAGACAACCCACCCAACTCACGCCCTGACCATACTAAAACAAAGACATAATAAAATAACTAAGGTCAGAACGTGACTATGTATATGTACTCATATGTACTCTATACCATCTACTGCATCTTGCCATCTTTATGTAATACATGTATCACTAGCCAGTTTAAACAATGCCACTTAATATGTTTACATACCCTACATTACTCATCTCATGTATATACTGTACTAGATACAATCTACTGCATCTTGCCTATGCCGTTCTGTACCATCACTCATTCATATATCTTTATGTACATATTCTTCATCCCTTATACACACAAGTGTAAAGGTAGTTGTTGTGAAATTGTTAGGTTAGATTACTAGTTGGTTATCACTGCAATGTCAGAACTAGAAGCACAAGCATTTCGCTACACTCGCATTAACATCTGCTAACCATGTGTATGTGACAAATACAATTTTATTTGATTACTGTGTCATCTCACAGCCTTTAGCATCTTTCTTAGCTACTTCCCTTCGCTAAAAAAAACTAAACTCTGTCCTGCGCCTTGGGTGTGGGACATTGTGTCGAGTGACAACATTATCAAGTGGAACTTGAACAGGAAGGTAAGAGATACGTTATGGGTTTCCGGTGTTCTCCTCAAGGACAATGGTCCTTCCCTCAGGCCCTCTTTGCAAGGCTAACAGTGACATGGTATTCTGCTATCTACACTGAACAAAAGTATAAAACAATGTGGTTCGCAAGTGGCCATCGAAGGTGAGCATTTGCCCACTGAAGTCGGTTATGTCGCCAAAATGCAGTCAGGTCAAGATCCCGGCGAAGACAACGAGCACATAGATGAGCTTCCCTGAGACGGTTTCTATCAGTTTGTGCATTAATTCTTCGGTTGTGCAAACCCACAGTTTCATCAGCTGTCCGGGTGGCAGGTCTCAGACGATCCCGCAGGATGTGGAGGTCCTGGGCTGGCGTGGTTACACTTGGTCTGTGGTTGGACGTACTGCCAAATTCTCTAAAACAACTTTGGAGGTGGCTTATGGTAGAGAAATGAACATTAAATTATCTGGCAACAGCTCTGGTGGACATTCCTGCAGTCATGCCAATTGCACACTCCCTCAAAACTTGAGACATCTGTGGCATGGTGTTGTATGACAAAACTGCACATTTTAAAGTGGCCTTTTACTGTCCCCAGCACAAGGTGCACCTGTGTAATGACCATGATGTTTAATCAGGGTCTTGATATGACACACCTGTCAGGTGGATGGATTATCGTGGCAAATGGTAAATGCTCACTAACAGGAAAGTAAGCAATTGTGTGCACAAAATATGAGAGAAATAAGCTTTTTGTGTGTGTGGAAAATTTATGGGATCTTTTATTTAATCTCATGAAACATGGGAACAATATTTTACATGTGTTACTATTTTTGTTTAGTATATTTAAGCAGCAGTATTACGATGCTACGCTAGTAGTACCTGATAAATTTACATAAGGAGTTATGCAATATCCCTGTTATAAGGTATTAATTAACAAATGTACTTACGCAATCATTTCCACTGGTGCACTCCATAATTTGAATATTCATGGGAACAGAATGAAACACTGGTAAGTATTATAACCATTTAGTAACAAATAAATGATACTTATGCGATGTTAAGTGTTGCCACTGAATATTCAAGTTAGAATGTTCTTCTTGGAGAACCATCATGTAGAATACTGAATATTGTGAAGCAGAAGTAAGGAAAACTAGCAGGAAGGACTCCCCGTGCACATGTGTGACCTATAATAGTGGCCTAATATGGGTTTACTGCATGCCTTTCACATGCCTGGTTAAATAAAATGTAAGTCAGTTAAGAACAATTTCTTATTTTCAATGACGGCCTAGGAACAGTGGGTTGGTTACCTGCTTTATTCAGGGGCAGAACGACATTTGTACCTTGTCAACTCGATCTTGCAACCTTTTGGTTACCAGTCCAACACTCTAACCACTAGGCTACCAAGAGATTAGATTATGTATACATCATATTATATCTAATACAAAATAAAGAGGTGAGGGCTAAAGTGACATTTCCAAATGTAGACACAGCAGCATTGAACTCTACATGACTAAATTAAATGAAGGTATTTGGTACAGTCCATATTAGGACTAGGCCAGATATACAGCAGTAGGCTAATAGCTAGGACCAGGAGTTTGATTTTCTGACCATGCAAGAACTACTCAGGGCCCTCGATCTTCACAGGGCCCCAGAGTTTCCCCCCTGGTCGTGTCCCATTGGAAAACTCCTGGCCGAATCATGTGTTTTAAAAGATGCCGCCACAAAACTGCACAGCACAAAGTGAAAGAAGCTCTACCCAGCTCATCTCTCGCTCTGAGAACTAGCAATGGGTATCAGGTTACATGTAACGTGTTCTAACGCAACCTATGGTGAAGGAAGAGTTAACGGGAGCATGTGACCTGTCATTGTATATAACGAAAAGTTTATTTTCACAACAGTTAATTCAAATCATTGTATCATGCCTGCACCTGAATAACTACATTCATTGTTATTACTCTAACAATAACAGTGTGTTAACAATCTGGCAAAAGGGCAAGAGATGCTCCATTTTTCAACAAGTCATTGGAATACATTGAAACACAACAATGGATCTTTGAGGACTACTATAGCCCACTGCTACATAGCCTACTGCACATGACCATGCGGATGTCAAAGTCTTCATGGCAATAGTAAATAAAGCAAGGCAAATCAACTTAACCTAAGCATCACTAGAGAAAGGCATAACGGCCCTGTTACAAGAGGACTATTAGAGGAAACAACACCAGTTCCACGTGCTGGGCTTTTTTTATGTAACGAATGTGTTATAAAACCGCACCGCACCGCAAGGCACCCAGCCACTGCCTGACTTGATACAATGAAAACAGCCGCTTGCTCAGTTCATCCTCTTTTTCTAAAAACGTTTCAATGACAGTAAACACCACAATAGACTCCCCTTTCAATACACTAAGCAGTTTTGGACAGATCTGACTCATGCAATGATTGCATCATTGTTTCTATGTCTATGGCACAGGCAGGAAAATGATAAGAATATAGCTTTTGTCAAAATGGACTTTTCGTAGCAGGTTATGACAACTTACGCAGCAGGTAAGGATAATTAACGTAGCATGTTAGGAAAAGGGTCTGCAAAAATTCAACCTTTGACGTCAATTGGACAAGCTGTAATCAATCTAGACATGACCACATAGGATCGTTAAAACAAACACTGCTGTCATGTGGGCCGGGCTGACCGAAGACTACTGACCTATTATGAACCGCACACTGACACAGTTATACAACGCAACGTTCAGACAGACTCCTTTTAAACCATTTCAAAGCTCGGTAAAAACCCACCAAACCGTGTTATAATACAGATGTATATGTGCTCCCACCACAGAGTTTCGAAGATTTAGGCTTTTGCTATACAGTGGAAAATCAAGATCTAGCCAAGTCACATTATAGTGAATATGATCCAATGCGTTATACAGCATCGTTCCATAACGCACCCGCAAACACCAAACTATGTAGAACCATGACAAATTCACCAACCTGTCAGTTAAAGTAGTTCCTCGTCTCTTTTCTTTGATTCCAAAGACTTATGTTGGTTTTCAAAATGAATAGTTGTATCTTGCTGGAGCAGTGCAAAATGCCAGCAGGCTTTTGTTTAACACAATGCATTTGTCTCCGACTAATTCGTTTTCTTATAGACCTCTTTGCAGTAACTTTATTTTGAGCTCCGCCCTTAGCACCAGTTAGCCCCACCCTATACCATGAGGTCCTTGGCTTAGATAATTGTTTTTTCCAGGGCAAGAATATGGAAACAGCCCGAGACCCGCGACCATTGGTGAAAAACGACGACAGTCTCTTTATATAAGGACGTCATCGCCATAACCAGCGGAACACGGAGTGGTCGAATCACTACAAAAGACTGGAAAATGAATGGAGCGGCGTCAGTGGTTGGTTCACAGGGGCTCAAACGGCTGGCTGTTATCTAAACGGTTATACAAGTGTGTGTACTGTCAATGTGGGTGAATTACTTAACCATACTTAACCAAACATAAGTGTTTTCCAGCATTAGACGTGTGTTTGGCAGTATGAACTATCCCGTTTGTTAGAAAATGATACATGTTCATAAACATTATTAGACAATGCTTTGTTTTAGACAAGTTGCAATTATGCATGACTGTTAATGCGTAATAATACGCTATTTTATCATATTTCAGCATAGGGTAAAAAAAACAAACAAGATACAAACATTATACGAAAGCATGTTGGAATTTGAAATAAATCTCCATGTCTTTTTTAGGCTGTTGATGTAAGGTTCTGTATTTATTTTTGTAGTCAACCTTGAGTTCTGTTTCGCTGTGTTCTTGAATGTAGCCCTGTCTTTCATTTTTGCTCATTGATTTCACCAGTGTTAGTTACTCACCTGGTCTCACAATCCTGCTCTTTGTCAGTAAGAAGTACCGTGTTCATCATTACACATTTTATATTTTCCTATGGGCATATGTCAGCACAAGCTTATGGTAAAACATAGTAGACTTGGCATTGATTAAGGAGCATGTGTTGTGTACATAATGCAGTGTGTTTCAATCTCATCCTTATGTAAAAGTGCAACAATGAGCCAGCAGATGCCAGGATAAGAGGAGGGAGGCATGGATCACAATGAGCTGTTTACACACTGTGGTTCTACAAGTCTAGCCATCAGGATAGCATGACCATTTCCATTGCATAATTTGTTTAGCAATGTGAAGAAGCTCAGGGAATATGGAATTTGGAATATTCTATGGAATATAGATGACGAAAGACGTCACATTTCCTGTAATCATTCCTCCCTCTACTACATGCAAGAAAGAAAGGGGAGAGAGTGAGTCGGCACTTGGCAGCTTCTGTCATGCACCTGGTTACTCAGTCATCAGTTTGACCCAGAGGAAAGTCAAGATAAACTAAAGGATTGCAATGAAAATATTCCACAATGCTCACGTGAATTGGAAAAAGACTTGCTATTAGAACATGTATCAAGTGCATTTCCCTCTCTCATCTCCCCTCAACACTTATTAAAACGTCCCTCAGCGTCTAGTCTGTCTCCATACTTCTCAACAATATTCTAGCAGGTCACTTGGATGCTAATGAGACTACAGATTGACCAGTGTTAAAAACATGCAGAGCCACAATCACATGTTGTCTCTCCATCTGCTTTAGACAAGACATGGGAATCAGAAACCATCAAGCTCTTTAAAGGTCCAATGCAGCTGTTTTTATCTCAATATCAAATCATTTCTGGGTAACAATTAAGTATCTTACTGTGATTGTTTTCAAGAAAAAAATTGTCCACGAAAAAAAAGGCTTCTTAGCAAAGAGCAATTTCTCAAACAAGAATTTTGCTAGGACTGTCTGGGAGGGGTCTGAGTGGGGGAGGGGGAAACTGAAAACCAGCTGTTATTGGCAGAGAGTTTTGGAACTCTTTCTTAATGATCTATCAGCAGACAGGCCAAAACTCCCTCCCACCAACACAGGCTGAATTTTCAGGCCACTTTTTCAAACAGCCCTTACACTAAAAGGACATTATCATGATTTTAACAATTTCACAGTGTTATTCCAACCTCATAGTGTGGAAATATATACAAAACACAGAAATGTTTTGCTTTTGACTAAACTGAGGGAGATCAGTGCAACATGCATAAAAGTCTCAAGTCAAGTTTGTCATATGCACAATATAAATCAAATCAAAACGTTTATGGTCACATACACATGGTTAGCAGATGTTAATGCAAGTGTAGTGAAATGCTTGTGCTTCTAGTTTCGACAGTGCAGTAATATCTAACAAGTAATCTTAACAATTTCCAAACAACTACCTTATAAACACAAATCTAAAGGGGTGAATGACGTATACATACAGTGGGGCAAAAAAGTATTTAGTCAGCCACCAATTGTGCAAGTTCCCACTGTAAATATATGGATGAGCGATGGCCGAGCAGCATAGGCAAGGTATAGATGGTATATAAAATACAGTATATCCATATGATATGAGTAGTGTAAGATATGTCAACATTATTAAAGTGGCATTATTTAAAGTGATTAGTGATCCATTATTAAAGTGTCCAGGGATTAGGTCTCAATGTAGGCAACAGGCTATCTGAGTTAGTGATTGCTGTTTAGCAGTCTGATGGCCTTGAGATAGAAGCTGTTTTTCAGTCTCTCGGTCCCAGCTTTGATGCACTTGTACTGACCTTGCTTTCTGGATGGTAGCAGTGTGAATAGGTAGTGGCTCGGGTGGTTGTTGTCCTTGATGATCTTTTTGGCCTTCCTGTGACATCAGGTGCTGTATGTGTCATGGAGGGCAGGTAGTTTGCCCGCGTGATGCGTTGTGCAGACCGCACCACCCTCTGGAGAGCCTTGCGGTTGAGGGCAGTGCAGTTGTCGTACCAGGCTGTGATACAGCCAGACAGGATGCTCTCGATTGTGCATCTGTAAAAGTTTGTCAGGGTTTTGGGTGACAAGCCAAATTTCTTCAGCCTCCTAAGGTTGAAGAGGCGCTGTTACGCCTTCTTCACCACACTATCTGTGTGGGTGGACCATTTCAGTTTGTCTACGCTGAGGAACTTAAAACTTTCCACTTTCTCCACTACTGTCCCTTCGATGTGGATAGAGGGGTGCTCCCGGTGCGTCCTTTATTTAAAGAGGGAGATCAAGCTGATCCTAAATGTTATAGGCCTATTTCTATTTTGCCCTGTTTATCAAAAGTGTTGGAAAAACTTGTCAATAATCAACTGACTGGCTTTCTTGATGTCTATAGTATTCTCTCTGGTATGCAATCTGGTTTCCGCTCAGGTTATGGATGTGTCACTGCAACCTTAAAGGTACTCAATGATGTCACCATTACCCTTGAATCTAAGCAATGTTGTGCTGCTATTTTTATTGACTTGGCCAACGCTTTTTTTTCGATAGACCATTCCATTTTTGTGGGCCGGCTAAGGAATATTGGCGTCTCTGAGGGGTCTTTGGCCTGGTTTGCTAACTACCTCTCTCAAAGAGTGCAGTGTATAAAGTCAGAACATCTGCTGTCTCAGCCACTGCCTGTCACCAAGGGAGTGCCACATGGCTCGATCCTAGGCCCCCACACTCTTCTCAATTTACATCAACAACATAGCTCAGGCAGTAGGAAGCTCTCTCATCCATTCTTATGCAGATGATACAGTCTTATACTCAGCTGGCACCTCTCCGTATTTTGTGTTAAACGCTCTACAACAAAGCTTTCTTGGTGTCCAACAAACTTTCTCTGCCCTTAACCTTGTTCTGAACACCTCCAAAGCAAAGGTCATGTGGTTTAGTAGGAAGAATGCCCTTCTCCCCACAGGTGTGATTACTACCTCTGAGGGTTTAGAGCTTGAGGTAGTCACCTCATACAAGTACTTGGGAGTATGGCTAGACGGTACACTGTCCTTCTCTCAGCACATATCAAAGCTGCAGGCTGAAGATAAATCTAGACTTGGTTTCCTCTATCGTAATCACTCCTCTTTCACCCCAGCTGCCAAACTAACCCTGATTAGGATGACCATCCTACCCATGCTAGATTACGGAGACATAATTCTTAGATCGGCAAGTAAGGGTGCTCTCGAGCGGCTAGATGTTCGTTACCATTCGGCCATCAGATTTGCCACCAATGCTCCTTATAGGACACATCACTGCACTCTATACTCCTCTGTAAACTGATCACCTCTGTATACCCGTCGCAAAATCCACTGGTTGATGCTTATTTATAAAACCCTCTTTGGCCTCACTCCCCCCCTATCTGAGATATATACTGCAGCCCTCATCGTCCACATACAACACCCGTCACATTCTGTTAAAGGACCCCAAAGCACACACATACCTGGGTTGCTCGTCTTTTGAGTTCGCTGCAGCTAGCGACTGGAACGAGCTGCAACAAACACTCAAACTGGACAGTTTTATCTCAATCTCTTTTTCAAAGACTCAATCATGGACACTTAATGACAGTTGTGGCTGCTTTGCATGATTTATTGTTGCCTCTTTCTTCTAACCCTTTGTGCTGCTGTCTGTGCCCAATAATGTTTGTACCATGTTTTGTGCTCCTACCATGTTGTGTTGCTACCATGTTATGTTGCTGCCATGCTGTGTTGTCATGTGTTGCTGCCATGCTGTGTTGTCATGTGTTGCTGCCATGCTGTGTTGTTGTCTTTAGGTCTCTCTTTATGTAGTGGTGTCTCTCTTGTTGTGATGTGTGTTTTGTCCTATATTTAAAAAAAAAATCATCCCAGCCCCAGTCCCCGCAGGATGCCCTATGCCTTTTGATAGGCCATCATTGTAAATAAGAATTTGTTCTTAACTGACATGCCTAGTTAAATAAAGGTTAAGTATATATATATTTTTTTAAATAGAAATGTGTAGTAACTTAGTAAATACTATAGTCATTAGGGCCCCTAATTTAGGCCTACTATGAACCCAATGAATATAGTATAATAAGTTAGTAACTCAACTACAACCCTAATGCTGTTGATACAGTTTGGTCATTACAATAAATCATTGTCAACTCATTTTAAATTAACTAAATTATTAACAGAATGATACGATTTAAATGTTGTTTTCTTCACCCAAAACATGCCAGAGAAAATGTATAGGTTTCATCATTTATAATTCAGTAGGGATGTAGCGATTCACCGACAGGCAAAGGTCCCCGATTTAAATGTTTAAGATAGTGAACCGAAAATACCTCCATAAAATAGCTCTCATCTTTTCTGACAACTGATGTGTCCTCTCCTTCAATGTTTACATACACCTTAGCCAAATACATTTAAACTCAGTTTTTCACAATTCCTGACATTTAATCCTTGCAAAAATTCCCTGTCTTACTTAGGTCAGTTAGGATCACCACTTTATTTTAAGACTGTGAAATGTCAGAATAATAGTAGAAAGAATTATTTATTTAAGCTTTTCTTTCTTTCATCACATTCCCAGTGGGTCAGAAGTTGACATACACTCAATTAGTATTTGATAGCATTGCCTTTAAATTGTTTAACTTGGGTCATATGTTTCGGGTAGCCTTCCTCAAGCTTCTCAAAATAAATTGGGTGAATTTTGGCCCATTCCCCCTGACAGATCTGGTGGTGTAACTGAGGTTTATAGGCCTCCTTGCTCGCACACACTTTTTCAGTTCTGCCCACAAATTTTCTATAAGATTGAGGTCAGGGCTTTGTGATGGCCACTCCAATACCTTGACTTTGTTGTCCTTCAGCCATTTTGCCACAACAACATTTTGCCACAAGTATGCTTGTGGTCATTGTTCATTTGGAAGACCCATTTGTGACCAAGCTTTAACTTCCTGACTGATGTCTTGAGATGTTGCTTCAATATATCCACATCATTTTCCTACCTCATGATGCCATCTATTTTGTGAAGTGCACCAGTCCCTCCTGCAGCAAAGCACCCCCACAACATGATGCTGCCACCCCCGTGCTTCACGGTTGGGATGGTGTTCTTCGGCTTGCAAGCCTCCCCCTTTTTCCTCCAAAGATGGTCATTATGGCCAAACAGTTCTATTTTTGTTTCATCAGACAAGAGGACATTTCTCCAAAAGGTACGATCTTTGTCCCCATGTGCAGTTGCAAACCGTAGTCTGGCTTTTTTATGGCGGTTTTGAAGTTGTGGCTTTTTCCTTGCTGAGCGGCCTTTCAGGCTATGTCAATATAGGACTCGTTTTACTGTGGATATAGTTACTTATGTACCTGTTTCCTCCAGCATCTTCACAAGGTCCTTTTGTTGTTGTTCTGGGATTAATTTGCACTTTTTGTACCAAAGTACGTTCATCTCTTGGAGATGACGGCTGTGTGGTCCCATGGTGTTTATACTTGTGTACTATTGTTTGTACAGATGAACGTGGTACCTTCAAGTGTTTGGAAATTGCTCCCAAGGCTGAACCAGACTTGTGGAGGTCTACAATTTTTTTCTGAGGTCTTGGCTGATTTCTTTTGATTTTCCCATAATGTCAAGCAGGTACACCTCCAATTTACTCAAATGATGTCAATTTGCCTATTAGAAGCTTCTAAAGCCATGACATAATTTTCTGGAATTTTCCAAGCTGTTTAAAGGCACAGACAACTTAGTGTATGTAAACTTCTGATAAACTGGAATTGTGATACAGTGAATTATAAATGAAATAATCTGTCTGTAAACAGTTGTTGGAAAAATTACTTGTGTCATGCACAAAGTAGATGTCCTAACCAACTTGCCAAAACTACAGTTGTTAACAAGACATTTGTGGAGTGGTTGAAAAATGAGTTTTAATGACTCCAACCTAAGTGTATGTAAACTTCCAACTTCAACTGTATATACATATATGGTCATTTTTGAGATATACAGGGTAAAGTTTAGTATTTCATAATGAGGAGAGCAATCACTTTTGCTAACGAAGCAGCACTGTATTGTCGAAATGGAAGGAGAAGCTCACTCCATAAAAAATTGCAAACTGTCAAAAGCACTCCATTTTGAGACGGGTGAACGTCTAAATTGTGCTATGTATTCATTGGCATGGCACATTTGTTTTATGATAAATATTGGTACATTACTAGTTTAAACACTTTTCATTTTTGAAAAATTACAAGTGGGTGATGGTGATTTCAGAAGAAAGGTATTAGGAGAAAAAAAGCATACATTGCCCCCCTAATCTGATAGTGAAGTGGTAGATGACCACTTGTCTCCCTTATGGCTCAGCTTACCTGACTACATGACACCATCCGCACGCACGCACACACTAAAACTTAGCATCCCTGTATCGTATCAGAGCCCATGTATATAGATGTTTCGAATCGTATTGAAAGAGAATAATTCACATCCCTATATTTCAGTGATATCTAAGGCTGCAGATGGGATAGAGTCTGGAGTATGGCCACAAACACATGTTTACCAGATCAACAGAATAACAGCAGCTGGTCAAGACTAGTCCGTCTTAACCGGTAGCCTATCACTGGCTGTTGCTATGCGTCAGTCCCATCAATGCAGTCAAATGTGAGAGAGAAGCCCAGTCTGAGGTCAAGAGCATACATCCACACATGCACAGAGAGAGACACACATCACTGGCTTCCAATAATGGGTCTCACTTGTCTTTTTCCTCGAAAGGTTTACCATTACATTTGACCTCATTGAAACGGTTGGACCAAAGTTACTCGTGGACAATTACAACTACGAGCTAATCTCTTTCCAAATAGAACGTTCTGGAAGTGTTTGAAACGTGGGAGTTTTGGGAAAGATCCCAGATCTACACGGAAGCAGCTTCGAATCGGCACATTCGCAGAAGTCCTAGTGACTCGCCAACCCAAATTGCACCAGTCTCCCCAACAAAAGTTGTTGGTACTCGGATGCTGCTGTCTCTATCTCTGTATGTAGGGCAATGTGATGATGATGAAGTGTTCATTATTGTCTCCCTTGTGTGTGTGTGGAAGTGTGAGAATGACGCAGGTCGGCCTCATGCTCTGGCTCAGAAGCTTTATGGTGACCCCTCTCTCTGTGCAGCAGAAGACAGTCAGAAGTGTATCTATGTATAAATAAGTAACAAATCGAATGTACCCATGATCATTTGCAGCAGTTGACACCATATTATTAGTGGACCCAGGTAGTGCCTTGATCAAATCTGCCGAACACATATGCACCTTGGTCTAGGAAGACTGCTATTTCCTATAATAACTATACTCTTCAAATGAAAGTACTTCAAAATAGAGATCAAACATGACTCAACCGTTAATTCTCTCACACTCAGGGCTCCAACAATCTTACATCACAACCCCATAATATTAATGTTTCGGTTTTCCGTTTTAGGCGGGACACTCCTTTCTCATCCCTCAGACTTCACACCTCCATTTGCACGGATGTGGCCATTTTCTTAGTGACAGAGGGTTGCTATACGTCACATTTCAAGCGCCATAGTCTTCTTCCATTGTTACATCACATGCGGGCCGTTTTTGCAGCCGCAGACAGACATTAGCCAATCCTACAACACTGCGGAATTCTAGGATGGAATGTTTGCCGTCTGCTGGGAGACTTCCTTTGTAAAGTTGCCTCTCTGCCCACTCCCTCCTCTCTTTTAAGATGGAAATAGACAGTCTCCCTCCATGAACTGTCATGAAGTGATACTGAACTTAACAGTTTGTTTTAAGTCTGAGTAAAATTGTCTGTTTAGACAGACTCCAACAATGAATTCGCAATTCCCAACCTTAAGCCTGTAAAACCCTTGACAGAAAGAAGTGACAGTACACCTGACTGTAGAAAGTACCGGTCATACGATCCACATGGAGTCCAGTCATTTGTAATAGTCTGTGCCAAAATGGTGTGTTTGTCATCCATTTCAATGTAATCTCTTGGATTTCAAAAGAACACATACAATCACATGCTCTCAGACACATTTTGAAAACCTTCATTAACAAGAGGGCCACAGCAGTGAAGAGTCAAAGACTCATCCACCCATCCTCACCATGAGGTTTAGTCCCTTCAATCTATTTTAGTGTAAGTATTTGTGTGTGTGGATACTCAAAGGTGCTGCATGGTCAATCCGACATCTGCATTGGCCTTGCAGCATTTTAAGATGTTTTATTTCACCTTTATTTCACCAGGTAGGGTAGTTGAGAACAAGTTCTCATTTGCAACTGCGACCTGGCCAAGATCAAGCAAAGCAGTTCGATGCGTACAACATCAAAGAGTTACACATGGAATAAACAAACATACAGTCAATAATACAGTAGAAAAATGTATATACAGCATGTGCAAATGAGGTAAGATAAGAGAGGTAAGGCAATAAATAGGCCATGGTGGCGAAGTAATTACAATATAGCAATTAAACACTGGAATGGTAGGGTGTGCAGAAGATGAATGAAAGAAAGATGAATGAAGATGAATTTACGGTGACACGGCATCTGCAGAAGTCCGGGCGTTTATGCTTCGCGGGGGAGCAGCGCAGAGCTGCTGTGAAGGAAGAAGTGAAGGAAGTGAGTTTGTGTTTATACAGGACCTCCCGCCCTCACCTACCGTCAACCAATCATGGACCCAGTTTGGAAAACCCCGTTTGTTGTCGAGTGTAACTTGTAAATTGAGAGCTGCTTGGAGTATGTTGCCCTCTATGGGCCTTCTAGAGCACTGCAAGTCAGGGACGGGCTCCACTGTTATCCCTATCCGTATAAGAAGATAGGTGTAGAATGATGGATGGAAGTTAAGAAGTATCTAGAAACGCATCTATGATTCATGGGAATTGTTGGAAGTGTATGTCTGGCCTGTGTTTTGTGCGCGTCTGTGTGTGTGCGTTCGGAAAGGAAGTGTGTGAAAAAAGGGTGAGAAGGTGACTGACATAAACAGATGCTCTGTTTTACCATCATGTTTCAACCGTCATATGCTGTAATTGAGCTTCTTTTAATTCCCCAATGTCAACATTGATTATATTCAACTAAATGGGAATTGTCATGGCATCCGGAGAGTATTACATTGCAGAAACCCAAATAAGGGTGTTGATTTGAGAGCAACATCCTGGCTATATCCATGTCACTTCTCCCAATCACGTCCAGTATATCCTGGTAAAACATTTATTCGTGCTTTAGCCAACTCCTCTGACCAAGGAGGTAATCTAGCGGTCTACCTGCTCAGACCTGCACCTTAGAGATTATTTGCATCGACTCTCTGCACACATCCAACTCTTATATACAAGCACACACACCCACCCACACACACAAAACACATATATACTATTTAATCAACTGTGCGACCAAGACACTATCCACTTTATATTTGTAAATGCAGTCATACTGTACTTGACATTGCACATTCATAATGTATACTGTATCTCCTATTGTGTACATATCAGTTTTCTACTTCTTTTTTTATTGATTTTTTATTGTTATTGATATTGATATCGATATTTGAACTGCACTGTTGAGGGAGCTTGTAAGTAAGCATTTCTCTGCAACGTTTATTCCTGCTGTAACTGTGTACGTTTCGTGACAAATAAACTTTGATTTGATTTAGTCACTGAACAGGTCTGACTTAGGCGTTGGCTAAAGCACATAGCAACAGATCTGGAATCCGTCTTACATCTCCCCTCATGTGTTCCAGGTAGCTGTGGGTGGAATAAGGAAGTCAGAGGTCAGGGATCTAACTGGTTTCTCATCAGCATTCAGTATGGGTGTGGTAGGGGATATCAACTAGACAGCCAGCCATTGCATCTTCACTCCACTGATTGCTGTGGTTTCTTTCATTCATTCATTGTACTCATAAGTGTCTGGAGGACATAGACAATACAGGCCCTTCGTAATATTTCAAATACAATTGCGGGAAAGCACAGGTTGGAAACCAAATGGCTCCTGATGAAAAGAGAAGACTAATCTGTCTGCTATAGGCTATACAAATAATTGATCAACTTCACCCCTTGTCTCTGGGCTTGGGGTCAAAGGTGATGAGTCATGAACATGACCTGGTCCTGTGGATGTCTGCTGACCTCTCCACAGATTGATAAATCAAAATCAATCCATTGATCAACTGATTTGTTGATTGCTGGAAGGAGTATGGCTGGTTTGATAACTGTGTAAAGAAAGATTAAACAAATGCTTGCCAATGGAACTTCACAGTGGGAACATAGCTAAAATCAAAAATCCACTTGAATTTACTGATGCAGAAAAAAAGCATCCATGGTTTCATCACATCCCGTCTAGATTACTGTAACACCGTTTTATCAGGCTGTACCGCCTCCAATCTGAAAAATATACAAATTGTACAACATGCTGCTAGAGTCCTAACAGGAACCTTCAAGTCTTAACACATTATCTCAATTCTTACCTCTCTCAACTGGCTCCCCATACCGTCCCGTACAGACTGCGAAGCCCAGATCTCAACCCAATTGACCACTTATTCGATATTCTGTAGTGGCGCCTGAGACAGTGTTTTCCACCGTCATGAAATGAACAAAACACAAAATAGAGTTCCAGACACTTGTAGAATCTTTGCCAAGATGCTTTGAAGCTTTTCAGGCTGGTGGCCCAATGCCTTATTAACACGCGTTATGCTGGTGTTTCCTTTATTTTGCCAGTTACCTGTAGATCAAAATACACAGCTGGATGCAGGGCCCACTCTCCATCCACCCTGCTGTGCTACCCTGCGATCTCTCCACCTTCTTTCTGGCTATAAATGGACTCATTATCACTGCTGCCCTACTGGACTCCCTAGTGTTTTGCTGTCATGTCTCTTGACCTTGTGTGATGTCCCGGTGCTAGGTCTTAGATAACAGAGCACAGGGACAAGAATAGATGGTCTGATAACAAATTAAGTAGCAGCACAGAATAGAATAACTTAATTTTTCACAGTCGAACTTCAGCATCTCTTTATGTAAGAATTTCCTCTAATTTCATAACCATGTAATAGTGTATCCTTATTATAATGGTATAACATGTAGTGTAAACAGAGCTGGCCTACAAACATACTTTCCTTTCTTATTTTTTTTGACGTGTCTCCCTCTAACTGGTTCAGGGTGGTTGTATGGCGGATGGATGGTTTGATAACTAAGATTGAATTAAATAACAGCATAGAGTAACTGTTATTACCAATGAATGATGAAGCTGTTCAACAAACAATACCTCTAAAGGTTGCTTTATAGTAATGACGTAAGGGTGGTGGTATGTGGGTCTGAAATAGTTATAAAAAAAATTGGTGGTCTGCACTACTAAAAAACTAGTTGTTTTCTTCCTTTTCAGACATGGTCCAAGAGTAGACCTCCTGACCTTCTCTTCCATTATGGAAAATAACTCCCCAGCGTATCACTGTCTGAGTGCCCCTAACCTAAAATAAAGTAATGAATAGAGATTGAAGAGAAAGAAAAGGTTTCCGTGAAATCAGTGCAGATATGTTTTACGGTACATTTCCACACTAATGTTCCACACCCTCCTACGATGCAACGGCCATTGTCGGAAGTGACTCACAGTTGTCTCCTCCTCCGCAATGGAGGGATGGAGGGATCACCCTGAAACATCAGCGGATCTTCTCGTCGGTTTAGGTGGGTACACTCATCAGGGCAAGTTTAAGTGCACTCTCTCTCCCTCTGCCAATGACTTCCATGGCTATATAAGGTTAGCGTGAGGCCCTAAGACGAGGTGATGAAAGGAAAATGCAACATGCGTTCAAAATCCATTTGCATTGAATATACACTATCGTTGAAAAGTTTGGTCACTTAGAAATGTCCTTGTTTTTGAAAGAAAAGCATTTTTTTTTGTCCATTTAAAATAACATCAAATTGATCAGAAATACAGTGTAGACATTGTTAATGTTGTAAATGACTATTGTAGCTGGAAACGGCAGAGTTTTTATGGAATATCTACATAGGCGTACAAAGGCCCATTATCTGCAACCATCACTCCTGTGAACCAACACCAGTCTCAACGTCAACAGTGAAGAGGCGACTCTGGGACGATGGCCCATCTTAATCTTTTATTTTTATTGGCCAGTCTGAGATATGGCTTTTTCTTTGCAACTCTGACTAGAATGCCAGCATCCCGGATTCACCTCGTCACTGTTGACGTTGAGACTGGTGTTTTGTGGGTACTATTTAATGAAGCTGCCAGTTGAGGACTTGTGAGGCGTCTGTTTCTCAAACTAGACACTCTAATGCACTTGTCCTCTTGCTCAGTTTGTGCACTGGGGCCTCCCACTCCTCTTTCTATTCTGGTTAGAGCCAGTTTGCACTGTTCTGTGAAGGGAGTAGTACAGAGCGTTGTACGAGATCTTCAGTTTCTTGTCAATTTCTCACATGGAATAACCTTCATTTCTCAGAACAAGAATAGACTGACAAGTTTTGGAAGAAAGTTATTTGTTTCTAGCCATTTTGAGCCTGTAATCGAACCCACAAATGCTGATGCTCTATATACCCCGTTAGTCTAAAAAGGACAGTTTTATTGCTTCTTTAATTAGCACAACAGTTTTCAGCTGTGCTAACATAATTGCAAAAGGGTTTTCTAATGATCAATTAGCCTATTAAAAGTATAAACTTGGATTAGCTAACACAACGTGCCATTGGAACACAGGAGTGACAGTTGCTGATAATGGGCCTCTGTATACCTATGTAGATATTCCATTAAATATCTGCCGTTTCCAGCTACAATAGTAATTTACAACATTAACCATGTTTACACTGTATTTCGGATCAATTTGATGTTATTTTAATGGATGAAAAATGTCATTTTCTTTCAAAAACAAGGACATTTCTAAGTGACCCCAAACTTTTGAACGTTAGTGTATATGCATTCATAATCATATTTAATTTTCATAACCCTGGCTGATATAACCAGAGAGAATGTAATCGTTTGATACAATGGGAGTCTATCCATTTCATTCTCAAAAAGGTCATCCCAGGCGTAGAACTAAATTGGAACAATTTAATGTATCTCCGATCCGAGGGATACACAGATCATAACAATGGAAACATTTATCAAGTTCAGTATTTTTACATCATCATCATCCTTGCCATTTTATCCCATGTGTATCTCTGTGTTGTTGTTTTTGTCGCACTGATTTGCTTTATCTTGGCCAGGTCGCAATTGTAAATGAGAACTTGTTCTCAACTGGCTTACCTGGTTAAATAAAGGTGAAATAAAATAAAATCATGAATTAAAACCAAGCTGCACTTCGTGCTATTCAAGTCCTGTAAAGCGGAAGCCATAGAAATTGAATAATTTTCCTGTATTGGCTTGGTTATGTCTACGCCCACATACCCCATTGTTATCAGGACACCCACATATGTGAATTCATGGAGATTTTCTGTAGCAAACGTGACGCAGTTGGGTTGCACGTCTCACTGGCAACCAGGCCTGGTCCCATTACTGCCTGCTGGAGGCGTCGATGCCCACTGCCAAGTCACCCACCATCTGTTAACCAGTGACGTGGATCGTCTGGGTATTTCTGATCCTCGCCATCATGTGTACAATGACTGTGGGTTGTAAACCAATGGAAACGTCAGATGGGATGTGGAGGTGAATATCACTTATGGTTAACTTCACAGCAGTGCTGGTTGAGTCAGTCTGTGGAATATCAACTGGTTTACAGTGTCCACCGTATGGCATAAACACTGGATTATTAGTTTGTAGACTAGAAACTTCCTTGTTAATCACTCGACTGGAGACAAAGCTGTTTATGCTCAAAAATGATCCCAATAGATGAATAATTATTAGGGGGAGTCTTTGGTGAGAACAGAAAATATATTGTGACATTTGTGGCTAATCAAAAGAGAACCATCGGGCTCTCCAAAAAGCCCGGCTGGTGCGTAAAACCTGCAAATTCAGACAGACAAAGAGGTGTAATGGGTTGGCACTAAAAAATGTTGCATAAAGCTTACTTCATTACTACATTTTTTTTTATTGCATCAGGGATAGCGTACACAGACATTTTGGCTTTGCAGCCTTCTTCAGTGTGGCTTTGTCAGCCTGTGTCAAAATGTCAGGATATAGACGGCGCATGATGTAGTGCACATGCCCTATAACTGTAAAGTCACTGGTTCAAGCCCTGCCTCCGCTGTTCCCCTTCAATCACTACAGTAGAGTTGTCATACTGTAGCTCTGGTGAGGTTTCTAAGCAAATATCGCCCCCTTCTGGTCTGGAAATGCATTCTCTGCACATTGATAGAGAGAATGATTCTGTTATTGAAAATAGCATATATACATTTATTTTTCTTTAGTGATACAGACAAAAAAACTAGAATTGTGCCAATGATGCCAAGGGATGATGTGACCTCCTGGACGGTTGTGTTAAAACCTGCCCCACACCTCTAGTAAAACCTAGTGTGTAGTAATCAGAACATCCACACCAGAACAGCAGGAATGCGTCGGTCAACCAAGATCCATATAAAATCAGACAAACATACACACATCCTCTTGCCCCTCAGCTTACACTATTAAAGTGACTGGTGTCATTCACAAATAATGTATATAGGAACATAACTCACTGGATATGGGAAAGGGTCAGGGGTGAGGGGTTAAAGATGCAAAGATGATCTATTATATTGACAAGATATTTACCGGACTGCTCTAACAATGGAAATACATGTTCTCAACTATGGAAGACAGGCAGGAGGAGGCGATCAGGTGGGGCCATTCTAGCCTATGAGAGAGCAGATACGCATGTAACCAACAGGCAGAACAACTAAGTTGTTTTTGTCAAAGTTGCCAGAATGCCACGTGCAACCACTTATACGAGTACAGTTGTAACAGCCTAAACATTACAAAGCTTCTATTAGATCAAATAAGCCTCACATAATAATGCAACACTCTCATAGAAGTTGATACAAAAAACAGCTTCTCACACAGACAGATTTTGGGTGGAGTAAATCCTCTGGCTTTGTCTCTTCCTCTCTGTAACAGGTGTACCCCCATGGCTGGGTGGGGTCAAGCCCAGGTCTCTACGGAGCAGGTCCAGCTGGTGAAGGGGTCAGAGCCAGGTGAGGGATAAGGTGAAGGGGGATACAAGTGAAGGCTCAGGGGTTAGAGGTCAGTGGTGACAACTGGCATTACCCCATGGATGAGCAGGGTGGGGCCAAGCTCTCTACTGAGCAGGTCCAGCTGATGCAGTTAGGCAGTTAGGAGTATCACTGCATGTCTGCCGATGGACGGGGCAAATGCAGGAAACGCACGGCAGAGGGCGGGTCTCCGTGCTGGCGAATCAGATTGTTCACAGCACAGAGGTAGTCAGTCGTCTGTCAGTTGAGCGGCGTTACTGGGGATCTTCTGGCATTCGTCAAAAGTTTGGAAACACCTACTCAGGTAGCCTAGTGGTTAGAAAGTTGGACTAGTAAGCGAAAGGTTGCAAGTTTGAATCCCAGAGCTGACAAGGTAAAAATCTGTCGTTCTGCCCCTGAACAAGGCAGTTAACCCACTGTTCCTAGGCTGTCATTGAAAATAAAAATGTGCTCTTAACTGTCTTGCCTTGTAAAATAAATAAAAATCTTCTTTATTTTCTACATTGTAGAATAATAGTGAAGACATCAAAACTATGAAATAACACATATGGAATTGTGTACTAACCAAGTGTTAAATCAATCATAATATGTTTTACATTCTTCAAAGTAACCACCCTTTGTCTTGATGACAGCTTTCACACTTTTGGCATTCTCTCAACCAGCTTCATGAGGAATGCTTTTCCAACAGTCTTGAAGGAGTTCCCATGTAGGCTGAGCACTTGTTGGCTGCTTTTCCTTCACTCTTATCCCAAACCAACTCATCCCAAACCATTTCAATTGGGTTGAGGTCAGGTGATTGTGGAGGCCAGGTCATCTGATGCAGCACTCCATCACTCTCCCTGGTCAAATGGCCCTTACACAGCCTGGAGGTGTGTTTTGGGTCATTGTCCTGTTGAAAAACAAATGATAATCCCACTAAGCGCATCGCTGCAGAAAACTGTGGTAGCCATGCTGGTTAAGTGTGACTTGAATTTGAAATAAATCACAGACAGTCACCAGCAAAGCACCCCCACACCATCACATCTCCTCTTCCATGCTTCATGTGGGAAACCACACTTGCAGAGATCATCCGTTCACCTACTCTGCGTCTCACAAAAGACACAGTTGTTGGAACCAAAAATCTCAAATTTGGACTCATCAGACCAAAGGACAGATTTCCAACGGTCTAATGCCCAGCTTGTGTTTCTTGGCCCAAGCAAGTCTCTTCTTATTATTGGTGTCCTTTAGTCATGGTTTCTTTGCAGCAAATCGACCATGAAGGCCTGATTCACAGAGTCTCCTCTGAACAGGTGATGTTGAGATGTTTCGGTTACTTGAACTCCGTGAAGCATTTATTTGGGCTGCAATCTGAGGTACAGTTAACTCTAATGAACTTATCCTCTGCAGCAGAGTTAACTCTGGGTCTCCCTTTCCTGTGGTGGACCTCATGAGAGCCAGTTTCATCATAGCTTTTGATGGTTTTTGCGACTGCACTTGAAGAAACTTAAAGTTTTTGAAATTTTCTGGATTGACTGACCTTCAAATCTTAAAGTAATGATGGACTGTTGTTTTGCTTTGCTTATTTGAGCTGTTCTTGCCATAAGATGAACTTGGTCTTTTACCAAATAGGGCTATCTTCTGTATACCACCACTACCTTGCCACAGCACAACTGATTGGCTCAAACACATAAAGATGGAAATAAATTCCACAAATTAACTTTTAACAAGGCACACCTGTTAATTGACTGTGACTACCTCATGAAGCTGGATGAGAGAATGCCAAGAGCATGCATAGCTGTCATCAAGGCAAAGGGTGGCTACTTCAAATAATCTCAAATATAAAATATATTTAAAATATACACTTTTCAATTACTACATGATTCAATGTGTTATTTCATAGTTTTGATGACTTCACTATTACTCTACAATGTAGAAATAGTAAAAATAAAGAAAAACCCTTGAATGAGTATGTATGTATGTATGTTCCGGAAATAACATATTCATGTAAGTATTCAGACCCTTGACTAGGCGCAAAAACCAAGCTATGAGGCCAAAGGAATTATCTGTAGAGCTCCAAGACAGGATTGTGTCGAGTCACAGATCTAGGGAAGGGTACCAAAAACTTCTGCAGCATTGAACGTTTCCAAGAACAGTGGCCTCCATCATTCTTCGATGGTTCTTCCTAGAGCTGGCCTCCTGGCCAACTGAGTAATTGAGAGAGAAGGGCATTGGTCATGGAGGTGACCAAGAACCTTGATGGTCACTCTGACAGAGCTCTAGAGTTCCTCTGTGGAGATGGGAGAAACTTCCAGAAGGACAACCATCTCTGCAGCACTTCACCAATCAGGCCTTTATGGTAGAGTGGCTAGACGGAAGCCAATCCTCAGTAAAAGGCACATGATAGCCCGCTTGGAGTTTGACAAAAGGCACCTAAAGACTCTGACAATGAGAAAGAAGATTCTCTGGTCTGATGAAATCAAGACTGAACACTTTGGCCTGAATGCCAAGTGTCACGTCTGGAAGAAACCTGGCATCATCTCTACAGTGAGGCATCATGCTGTGGGGGTGTTTTTCATCGGCAGGGACTGGGAGACTAGCCAGGACCCAGGAATAAATTAAACAAAGAAAGTACAGAGAGATCCTTAATGAAAATCTGCTCCAGAGCGCTCACTATTTCAGACTGGGGCGCAAGTTTGGGGCGGCAGGGTAGCCTAGTGGTTAGAGCATTGGACTAGTAACCGAAAGGTTGCAAGTTAAAATCCCCGAGCTGACAAGGTACAAATCTGTCGTTCTGCCCCTGAACAGGCAGTTAACCCACTGTTCCTAGGCCGTCATTGAAAATAAGAATTTGTTCTTAACTGACTTGCCTAGTTAAATAAAGGTAAAATAAAAATTTAATAAAAAAGTTAACCTTCCAACAAGACAACGACCCTAACCACACAGCCAAGACAAAGCAGGAGTGGCTTCGGGACAAGTCTCTAAATGTCCTTGAGTGGCCCAGCCAGAGCCCGGACTTAAACCCGATCGAACATCTCTGGAGAAACCTCAAAATAGCTGTGCAGCGATGCGCCCCATCCAACCTGACAGAGCTTGAGAGCATCTGCAGAGAAGAATGGGAGAAACTCCCCAAATACAGGTATGCCAAGCTAGTAGCGTCATACCCAAGAAGACTCAAGGCTGTAATTGCTGCAAAAAGTGCTTCAACAAAGTACGGAGTCAAGGGTCTGAATACTTATGTAAATGTGATCAGTTTTTTTTATTTGATGAATTTGCCAAAATATCTAAAAACCTGTTTTTACTTTGTCATTATGGGGCAACGTATGTAGATTGATGAGGGGAAATCACGCATCTGCAACAAGTCATTTTTCCCTTCTTCAACTCCTGTACGGACTCAGGAGAGGCGAAGTTCGTGAGCCTCGCGTCCCCCGAAACACAACCCAGCTGCGCTGCTTCTTGACACAACGCCCGCTTAACCCAGAAGCCAGCCACACCAGTGTGTCGGAGGAAACACCGTACACCTGGGACCGTGTCAGTGTGCATTGCGCCCAGCCCGCCACACGAGTCGCTACTGTGCGATGGGACAGGAACATCCCTGCCGGCCAAACCCTCCCCTAACCCAGATGACGCATGTCCAATTGTGCGCCATGGGTCTCCCGGTCGCGGCTGGCTGTGACAGAGCCTGGACACAAACCAGGATCTCTAGTGGCATAGCTAGCACTGTGATGCAGTGTCTTAGACTACTGCGCCTCTCGGGAGGCTCTCAACAAGTCAGTTTGGTGGAAACACACACTTGGCATAAAAATGTTACTTGAACCATAACAAATAAATATACATAGCACTACATTCACATTATCTGCCTGTAGTTATTAAACTCAACCTGCAGGAGGTTTGTTTGTTGTGACCGAGTGGGGAGGAAACAGCTGCGGGCAAGTTTCTGACAGATGGGTGTGTCTTGGTGGTGGCAAGGACACACCCAAGAATCCATATCAAACCACACCCCCAAGCCAACTCATGTTTGGCTTCTGTCATGGCCTCCAGCATTTCTTGAGAAGCCAAAAAAACAAGGCCATATCAGCGGGCGCAGTTTTCCAGATCTTACTGTACTGTGCAGTAAAAGCCTAGTGGTTAAGAGCGTTGGTCTGGTAAACAAAAGGTTGCTGGTTTTAATTCTTGGTGACAAGGCACTTAACCTTAATTGCTCCTGTAAGGTGCTCTGAGCATTGAACCAATCAAGCACTTAAAGGAATAAATGGATGACAATGGAGCTGCATAATACCCTGAGCATATCTATACCAATAAAGCAGAATGGAACAAAGTGAGTCTTTGGCTCAATTAAACACAGATTTCCCAAATAACATAAGGGCTTCTCTAGAAATCCTCTATAACTTCAGTCAACAAACCATTCCTTTTTTTGCAAGCCAAGTGGCCTTTGAAATGGACTCTCGGTCAGTGAAGTGTCTGTTTTAAAATGTCAGGGCACCACTCTTATTACCTCCCTGATTCCTTTAGTGGGCCGAGTGTGTGAAAAGGACACTAGGTTACTGGCCTTCTTGTTTTATGTGCCCATAGAGATTTGGCCTTCTTATTCTACTTTGTCTACAGTTCTGTTCTTATGGCCACTCACTTTCCCCCAGCCGTGACGGCTTGAAGTGTTTGATGGTTGGCAGCTCTGCTCAAAGGCTGCAAATGGATCTTGGAGCTGGGCTGGGGTTGGTCAAAGTTTATTTTGACTTGAACTGTGTCTATCATCTCATCCAGAGCTATTTCTCTCCCAGATCTTTCTTGGTGGTGGTACCGTGTTTTCTGGGAAAAGACTGGGTGAGTTCGCTTTTCATGGCCTGGTGCCGCAGGCGGGTGGAGACCTCTCTTTAGGAGGACCGATGGAATGGTTGAAAATGAGTAAACTCCCTCCACCCAGCGCACTGGTCCATGCAAAATGAATTCCCCAGACAACACAGTATCAGCTTGATATGCAATGCACACATTGATTGGGACATAGCTACTCTAGTGAAAAGGGGCTTCCTTAAAGTTCAGATGGCCAAGATATAGATTACATCCAACGCTAGCTGCATGTTCTGCATGCTGTCAACCGTCAAACTTGAGACTGTGCCTGGTGTTGTTAGTGACAGTGATTTGGTTACACTAGCTTGCTAGCTACATTACTTGATAATGCTTGTGACTAACAAGGTGTTGTAGAACCTTCCCTCTACTTTAACCCACACATAGAACTGAATTAGCCCTCATTTGGTGTGATTGAATGGCAAAGACATACCCCAAAAAACACCCACATGAAACCACACCCCAAAGACAACTCGTTTGCCTTCAGTCATGGCCACTTGCAATTCTGCATTTTAATCTGGAACATCACCACCAGGCAGCCCACTATGCCCCGAGCACACGTGTGCCAGGTAAAGCAACGGAACTACGGCCTGAACACAAGAAGAAGAGGTGGACGAGGATGACTGCATGTATGGCATGAGTGGCTTTTTTCTTCTTTTACTTAGCCTCTGTTGTGGAGGTTGAGTTTTCAAAAGCTGAGCACAAATGTGAGCATAATGGGCTATCAATATCTAGAACATATTGTAGTATAGTATTGGACTATTTTGTATGGTATTATACTGTATCGTATACCTGTTGGGTGCAGAGGCCCATTCCAGAGCCAGGCAGGCCAGATCCACAGCAGCATAGACAAGGAAGAAAATGGTCACTCTGTTGGTGATGGTGTTCAGCTTCCCTGAAAACACCACCTGCACTAGGACCCATGAGATGAGCACTGATGCCAAGGGGTTCCAAATTTGTGACTGTCTTTCTTGCCAGAGCCAGGACCCCACCTGTAAATATCAATGCAGGACGAATAGGATTGGCACCATGTAAATTAACATGAAGAAAAAAAAAAAAACTGTGAGTGACACCTGTGGCAATCTTACACATTATTTGGGGATTAAGGCCCATTTCTGTGTACGCGTATCGATCCTACTTCATCTACATACTACAGATTGTGTGGAATAAACTCATCAGCTTAAGACCCCCATTTAAGAAGTTAAAATCATGACGAACTTAAGTTGAGGTGAATTTCAGAGAGAACTCTCCCTTTAACCCCAACTGGACTGATCATGTCTGGTTAACCACACATAAAGAGAAGCTGATTATCTGGTTGAAAACGGCCAATGTGGCATCGATAGTAGTCCTAAACATAAATTCTAGTGCCAAAATTGACTGAAAAGTGTAAATAGGATAACTTTGGTCATTAAGTTAGTAACTTCCTAAACTGAGATTTAGGAATGGTTTTTCACCTATGTGGACATGCAAAGCGCCAAACAGCTGAGACACATTGTGTAGAATACCAGAATAGAATGATATAAGAACCTTTGAGGGAGATGGTGTCAATCAAGATGTGCAGACTTGAGGTTATTTCAGCCTTACCACTCGCCAGGTTGTCCCTGGGGAGTGCTCAGAGGATGTGGGAGGCCCCTCACGTTGATGTCCCCCAGGAAACTAGTCCCTCTGGAGAAGATGACTGGGAGAAAGGGGTACATTATCACTGCACCACAGATACAGTGCATTCGAGAAGTTTTCAGACCACTTGACTTTTTGGTACGTTACAGCCTTATTAAAAAATGTATTAAATCGTTTCCTCCCCCCTCATCTATCTACACACACACCACCCCATAATGATAAAGCAAACACAAAAAAACTGAAATATCCCATTTACATAAGTATTCAGACCCTTTATTCAGTACTTTTTTGAAGCACTTTTGGCAGCGATTACAGCCTCGAGTCTTCTTGGGTATGACGCTACAAGATTGGCACACCTGTATTTGGGGAGTTTTTGACATTCTTCTCTGCAGATGCTCTCAAGCTCCGTCAGGTTGGATGGGGAGTGTTAATGCACAGCTATTTTGAGGTCTCTCCAGAGGTGTTCGATCGGATTCAAGTCCGGGCTCTGGCTGGGCCACTCAAGGACATTAAGAGACTTGCCCCAAAGCCAAATATGAGTTGACTTGGGGGTGTGGTTTGATGTGGGTTTCTTTGGTTTATCGTTGCCACCACCAAGACACACCCATGTGTCAGAACCTTGCCCAAGTCTTTGAGTTCCTGAGCCCTCTGGAGCAGGTTTTCATCAAGGATCCCTCTGTACTTTACTTGGTTCATCTTTCCCACAATCCTGGCTAGTCTCCCAGTCCCTGACGCTGAAAAACATCCCCACAGCATGATGCTGCCACCACCAAGCTTCACTGTAGGGATGATGCCAGGTTTCCTCCAGATGTGACGGTTGGCATTCAGGCCAAAGAGTTATATCTTGGTTTCATCAGACCAGAGAATCTTGTTTCTCATTGTCTGACAGTCCTTTAGGTGCACTTTGACAAACTCCAAGCAGGCTGTCAAGTGTCTTTTACTGAGGAATGTCTTCCGTCTGGCTACTCTACCATAAGTTCCTGATTGGTGTAGTTGCAGAGATGGTTTTCCTTCTGGAAGGTTCTCGCATCTCCACATAGGAACTCTGGAGCTCTGTCAGAGTGACCATCAGGTTCTTGGTCACCTCCCTGACCAATGCCCTTCTCCCCTGATTGCTCAGTTTGGCCGGGTGGCCAGCTCTAGGATGAGTCTTGGTGATGGAGGCCACTGTGTTCTTGGGGACCGTCAATGGTACGGAAACATTTTGGTACCCTTCCCCAGATCTGTGCCTCGACACAATCCTGTCTCTGAGCTCTCTAATTTGTTTGACCTCATGGCTTGGTTTTTGCTCTGAAATGCACTGTCAACTGTGGGACTTTTATATAGACAGGTGTGTGCCTTTCCAAATCATGTCCAATCAATTGAATTTACCACAGGTGGACTTCATTCAAGTTGAAGAAACACCTTAAGGATGATCAATGTTAACAGGATGCACCTGAGCTTAATTTCGAGTCTCATAACCAAGGGTCTGAATACTTGTGTAAATAAGGTATCTGTTTTTTTTTTGTTGCAAAATTGTCTAGAAACCTGTTTTTGCTTCGTCCTTATGGGCTATTGTGTGTAGATTGATGAGGAATAAGGCTGTAACGTAACAAAATGTGGAAAAAGTCAAGGGGTCTGAATACTTTCCGAATCACTGTATAAACCTTTGGAAGGATGCCTTTGGTTTCTTTACCCATGGTTAACCATCTCAAGTCTGTGTGGCTTGCCATAATCGTGTTACCGGATAATGTAATTACCACTGCCAAGTAAACAAAGATGCTGGCGTGTGTGTGCATGCTTGTATGCAGTTGTGTGTGAACAGGTGTCTGCATATATGTACATACATACAGTGGCAAGAAAAAGTATGTGAACCCTTTTGAAATACCTGGATTTCCTCTTAAATTGGTCATAAAATTTGATCTGATCTTCATCTAGGTCACAATAGACAAATAGTGTGCTTAAACTAATAACACAAACATTAGTATATTTTTCTCTATTTTGAATACATCCTTTAAACATTCACAGTGTAGGTTGGGAAAGTATGTGAACCCCTAGACTAATGACTTCTCCATAAGCTAATTGAAGTCAGGAGTCAGCTAACCTGGAGTCCAGTCAATGAGACGAGATTGCAGCTCTAACCAACATCTCCATTGACCCATAAAAACTCACAAAATTTGAGTTTGCTATTCACAAGACGCGTCGCCTGATGTGAACATATTATGTCTAAACACCAGACCTGTTTTTTTTTTAAATGGTATTTGAGTATTTGTTATTTAAATACTTATTTTCTCTGTATTTAAGTACTTTCAAATTATGTGGCCCCGGGCCTGGTTAAATGCAATACCTGGTTAAATGCAAGGGAGTATTTGAATTAGTGTATTGGAGTATTTTAAAATACTTTCCAAGTGCATTTCCAAATACATTCATATACTCAACTACTTCTCAAATATAAAAAAAAAAACCTAAATAACAACTTCCAAATGTCTTTGAAAGTAGTTGAAATACCCTAAAAAGCATTTGAACTCAGGTCTGCTAAAACACTCACAAACACACACATCATGTACGCTGAACTTCTGCCAATGTCTGCCCTTAGTCTCACCTGACATGTTGGAACTAGGATTATGATGCCTGTACAGCCATTGAACATGACAGCAAACACGGTGTAAATGTCATCATGGTGCCTGTGGTGTAGTCTCCTGTGTAGCCAGCAGGGAGGGGAGAAGAGATCACAGAATACATGAACATCTATCAAGACAATCTCCAAAGCCAAGATATTGCCGATTTGGATTTCTGAACTATTATGGCTGCGTTTACACAGGCAGCCCAATTCGTGGGGTGTTCTGTAGAATTGGAACAATTTGGAACGTTCAGATAGAAATAGGCTTTGTAGATCAAACATGCCTCATATTTAAAATAATGAATCATTTCAGCTCTATTCATGGCATTTATATTTGCAATGTTCAAGAATGTTTGGCATCTGAACGTTGCCCTGATCTTCATCCAATAATTGGTGTTATGACCAATCATATCAACTCTTGAACAATCAGATCAACCCATTTGTCAATAATTGGGCAAAAGATCAGAATAGGGCTGCCCGTGTAAACAAAGCGTATAGGATTACAGGTCTACGGTGAATACCAAACCAGCCCTCATCTGTTTCATAATAAAACACAAATGAAGATTCAAATGAACAATTTCCTGCTGTCGTTTTACAAGATCTAAACCTCAGTAACAGATAAACATTATTTGGGAGGTATTTGTCATTTTTGTGTTATTTTGTATGAAAAAAAAACATATTGCAGTGCGTGTTGGGATAGCACTTCGCTCTGGAGCCTGCAGCCTTGCTGTCTCGGTCTAGTTCGCCCCTACACCCTCTAATTTGGGTAACTTGTGCATCAAATCTAATTTTATTTGTCACATACACATATTTAGCAGATGTTATTGCGGGTGCAGCGAAATTGCGCCAACAGGGCAGTAGTATCTAACAATTCACAACAATACACACACATCTCAAAGTAAAAGAATGGAATTAAGAAATATATAAATGTTAGAATGAGCAATGTCAGTGCCATTGACTAAAATACAGTAGAATATAAGAGTATACACTATAAAGCAATATGTAAACATGATTTAAACAGTATTAAAGTGACTAGTGTTCCATTATTAAAGTGGCCAGTGACTTCCAAGTCTATAGGGCAGCAGCCTCTAAGGTGCAGGGTTGCGTAACCGGGTGGAAGCCAGCTAGTGATGGTTAACTTGTGCATATGGAGGAGGAGGCAAAAGGGTGGTTTGGGATGCAGCCCTAGTGAAAATGGTGTTTAGGTACTTTTGATGGATATGCTCAAAAGATGTCCACCAGACCTCTACATAGCCCAACCCCTGGCATGCAACCACACCAACAAAACATCCTATACTCCCCCCACAGGTTGTCCCTCAGGGTTGCCAGGCAATGATCAGTGAAGTTGGCAGTGCCCAGGCCGGTGGTAGAATTGGCACCAGGAGCGTAGGGCAGCGTGATGTCCCGCTGGCCCACAGTGAAGAAACAGGATGAAGGTGGCCAGGACCGACATGACGATTACTGAAAATTAGGAAGACGGCCTTGGCATAGATGTGAGCACTAATCTGAAATGACAGTATATGTAGATGTCATCATGTATAGTTTGCAAACAAAACATAGTACATTAAATAGGGTATAATGCATCTCTAGGAAGAGACACACTGCATCACATTTCTCTTTCCTTTCTCCCAGTGTGTACAGGCTAGTGAGTTTCAAGCATGCCTCTAAGGAAGCAGAGGAGAGAGAGAAAAGTATCTTACCCGACAGAAGAGGCAGAGAAGAATGGCCGTGCCATAGAGCAGAGACCACCAGTATTCAGCAGGCAACACCTGGTCCAAGATCAGTGGTGCTAAGGACACAGTAGGCGCAGCCAGCTTCCAGAGCCCCGCTGGCGATGGCACTGACCGACAGAACAGTCAAACTGATGAGGTCAATGTTGAGGTAACCTGATGAGGTATGCTACTATGAACATGGCTATGGACTGGTACATCCCACACTGGCCCACCATGACGCTACACAAACAGACCGGAGAAAATAGTCAAATACTGTAGGTCTGTGTGTGTGTGTGTGTGTGTGTGTATGCCAGCATGTAAAGTCCCCCATATTCCCCTATTTGGATGTAGTCAACAGCGCCAAACATTGTTGGAATTACCACGCCGGAATCCAACAGAACTGAATTTCAATAGCATTTCTTTGTAACCCCAACAACAGCATCACTTTTTGTAACCATACATCCTTACGTTCCAACTTTCCAGATCTTCAACTACACAAAACTGATGCAGAGTCTGCACCATTACTACTCTTCTTGGTTGCACCTCCTCTGTCCATTGCAATCCAACAACAATCGCAACCATTTCTGTTGAATATACAGATAAATCATTTGTCAGTCTGTTGCATAGATTAACATCGAACTCAGGAAATACACCTGCATAAATACACCTGCTCCCGTCTTCCCATTCATGGGATCCTTTGAACCGTCTGTATACACTGCAAGACAATAATACAACTGATTACTAATTTATTGATCCACTAGTGCTCCTACATTATCTTCTTCACACCACTGTTTCTTTTCTTCGGTCAGGCTAAGATCAACACGTGGTCTTGAATAAAAGCACAATGGCACATTTCCTATTGACACAGATGGCCTTATTACAATATCTCTGAGTCCATAATTCATCAATCCCTTTTCCAATCTCTGGGCCAGAACCCCTCTTTTGATATCGTGCATATTTCCAGCAGTCTTCTAATACTGTTAGCGTAGAAAGATCTACCATACTACCCTTCAGTCTTGCCCAGTATGCCAGGGTTACCTTAACTCTTCTAAGGGACAGTGGCATTTCCCCAGTATCTCAAATCAAAGTGTATTTGTCACGTGCGCCGAATACAGCCTTATAGTGAAATGCTTACTTACAGGCTCTAACCAATAGTGCAAAAAAGGTATTAGGTGAACAGTAGGCAGGTAAAGAAATAAAACAACAGTTAAAAGACAGGCTATGTACAGTCGCAAGAGAACAGTCTCTGACTGGGGTGTCTGGGGTCTTTGACAATTTGTAGGGCCTTCCTCTGACACCACCTGGTGTAGAGGTCCTGGGTGACAGGCAGCTTAGCCCCAGTGATGTACTGTAAAGCCTGAACCGGTGTAGTTTTAAATGCACCACCACACATCCTGAGTGCCCTAGCTTGCATCCTATGATGGCACAACAGCGATGTAAAAGCCGCAGAACCATATACAAATAAAGGTGAAATAAAAATAAATAGAAATTAAAAAATAAAAACCACCCATAAAATGTGGACAATCATCAAAGTACGATAAATATTCAGTAAAGATTGCCTATCTGCCCGCCAATCATGCCCAACTATTGACCTCATAAGATTTAATACTTTCTTACATTTATTCTCATACATGTAATATGATGTATCCAGCTTTTCGTCAAACCATAGCCCCAAATACTTAAATTCTGTTACCCTTTCCATTCGTTCTCCATATAATTGAAAACTGACATCTTCCTTAATCTTTTTGTTAGCGAACAACATGTGGCAAGATTTTGATAAAGATAACTTGAAAACCCATGATAATGACCATTCCTCTACTGCTACAACAACACCTTGCATTTTCTCCATTGCATAAGGAATATTCCTTCCCCTTTTCCAAATGGCACTATCATCTGCATATAACGCCACCCCTATACCCTGTCCAATATCTCCCCCAAAAATATGAATCAATGTGAATAAGATAGGACTAATAGCACTACCCTGTGGAGTTCCATTTTCCACCTCATATTCTCTTCATAACTCCAATCCCAACCTGACCTGGAAGGTTGGGGTCAAACAAGAAATCCATACTCCAGTTATACATTCTCCCACTAATACCCATTCCATTCAATTTAATCTGTAGCCAATCCCGCCACATTAGCGTAAAATAAGCTTTTTCAGTATCAAAATATACTATTGACATCACTTCCTTCATTGCCAAAGCTTTGGTCACCTCAGTACTAACTTTAACGAATGCATCAAGGGTAGTCCTTCATTTCTGAATCCACTCGGGTATTGACTTAATAGACCCCTATGTTCAAGATAATACACCAATATGCCTACAATAACCTGTTCCACTAATTTACAGAGATTTGATGTAAGTGCAATAGGTCTATAACGAGCAGGACAGGATGGATCTTTACCTGGCTTCACAAAAGGCAAATCCACAGCAAGTTTCCATCCTGATGGTAGCTCTCCTGTCCTCGATATTTTGTTAAATAAACGCAAATCGTTCCCAAAACTTCTGTAGGCAGATGTTTAAACATAATGTAGCATAATGAATCCTCACCTGGAGCAGTACAACCACACCCCTCGTTATTTCAAACATGGTTAATCCAGCATCCAGTCATTCTCCAGAATCCCACTTCTTACGCTATACATCTTCATGCATTCTTAGATTTTCTTCCTTACATTCATTACCTAGATTGTCAACTTTAAGCACTGCTGCAAAAGCTCTTCATCTTCTTCTATGATAACATGGCGGTCCGCAAACAAACGTTTAAAGTGCATGCTGCCACCTACTGTGCTGGATTGTATGATCAATCATGATCTTCCAAATTCTGTACTACCATGAAAATAAAATTCAAAACCAAATAAATCCCTAACTTCTACCACACCCTTCCTCCTCCCCAACCCCATTAAACGTTATCTATATCATGCTGAAACAACCAGCTGTCAACAGCATGTCAACAACCATTTCAACGGTAACACATCTGTTACCCCCAATTTCTCTTTTGCTGTCTCCACAATAACCTTCAACCTGACATTTCTGCTTTACACAACCCGAGTCGTATTGATAACCTTCCCAATAAAAGCTATGAAGTCAACTTTATTCATTATTAAAAAGTGTCCTTTGACACCACACATTCCTTTACACTGAACAGCTTCATGTCCCATTCTTTGGCATTTAAAACACTGCAGTGCCTATGGACAAAAATTCTCTAACATTGAAACTAAGGAATCCTATCTGTACACGTCCCGGCAAGACTTTCTCAAACCTCAGCATCACTGATAAGCTTTCACTACTTTGACCCTCTTTCCTACTGATCAACTTTTTGGCCTCAATCCCTCTGCCTCCCTTCACATTTTCTTCAATATCATCTGTGGACATAGATATTGAGAGCCCAGTGATGACTCCCCTTAACCTATCACAGTGGTTTCCAGACTTTTTATAGTCCCGTACCCCTTCAAACATTCAACCTCCAGCTGTACCCTCTCTAGCACCAGGGTCAGCGCACCCTCAAATGTTGTTTTTTTCCACCATTGTAAGCCTGCCACACACACACACACAATACGATACATTTATTAAACATAGGAATGAGTGTGAGTTGTCGTCACAACCCGGCTCGTAGGAAGTGACAAAGAACTCTTATAGGACCAGGGCACAAATAACAATTTAATGATAAATAATTTTGCTCTTTATTTAACCATCTTTCATATAAAACCTTATTTGTTCATCAAAAATGGTGAATCACTCACGACAGGTTAATGAGAAGGGTGTGCTTGAAAGGATGCACATACAGTTACTCTGTAATGTTGGGTTGTATTGGAGAGAGTCTCAGTCTTTTTGCACACACAGTCTGTGCCTGTATTTAGTTTTCATGCTAGTGAGGGCCGAGAATCCACTCTCACATAGGTACATGGTTGCAAAGGGCATCAGGGTCTTAAAGGCAGGATATTCTGAGCACAGCCCAATCCAGAAATCTGGCAGTGGCTTCTGATTAAATAACATTTTCACAGAACCGCTTGTTGCAATTTCGAGGCTCTCTTGTTCAGATATCAGTAAGTGGACTGGAGGCAGGGCATGAAAGGGATAACGAATCCAGTTGTTTGTGTCATCCGTTTCGGGAAAGTATCTGCATAATTGCGCACCCAACTCACTTAGGTGCTTGGCTATATCACATTTGACATTGTCCGTAAGCTTGAGTTCATTTGCACACAAAAAAATCATACAATAAATGGAAAGACCTGTATGTTGTCCTTGTTAATGCAGACAGAGAAGAGCTCCAACTCCTTAATCATAGCCTCATTTGTCCGGCACATTGAATATAGTTGCTGAGAGTCCCTGTTATCCTACATTCAGATCCTTCAGATCATTTTTGGCAGTGAAACGAGGCTACTCATGCGAGAAATTTCCTACCTTTCAGTATCATGATCTCTCTTCTTCCTACAGTGCCTTGCGAAAGTATTCGGCCCCCTTGAACTTTGCGACCTTTTGCCACATTTCAGGCTTCAAACATAAAGATATAAAACTGTATTTTTTTGTGAAGAATCAACAACAAGTGGGACACAATCATGAAGTGGAATGACATTTATTGGATATTTCAAACTTTTTTAACAAATCAAAAACTGAAAAATTGGGCGTGCAAAATTATTCAGCCCCCTTAAGTTAATACTTTGTAGCGCCACCTTTTGCTGCGATTACAGCTGTAAGTCGCTTGGGGTATGTCTCTATCAGTTTTGCACATCGAGAGACTGACATTTTTCCCATTCCTCCTTGCAAAACAGCTCGAGCTCAGTGAGGTTGGATGGAGAGCATTTGTGAACAGCAGTTTTCAGTTCTTTCCACAGATTCTCGATTGGATTTAGGTCTGGACTTTGACTTGGCCATTCTAACACCTGGATATGTTTATTTTTGAACCATTCCATTGTAGATTTTGCTTTATGTTTTGGATCATTGTCTTGTTGGAAGACAAATCTCCGTCCCAGTCTCAGGTCTTTTGCAGACTCCATCAGGTTTTCTTCCAGAATGGTCCTGTATTTGGCTCCATCCATCTTCCCATCAATTTTAACCATCTTCCCTGTCCCTGCTGAAGAAAAGCAGGCCCAAACCATGATGCTACCACCACCATGTTTGACAGTGGGGATGGTGTGTTCAGCTGTGTTGCTTTTACGCCAAACATAACATTTTGCATTGTTGCCAAAAAGTTCAATTTTGGTTTCATCTGACCAGAGCACCTTCTTCCACGTGTTTGGTGTGTCTCCCAGGTGGCTTGTGGCAAACTTTAAACGACACTTTTATGGATATCTTTAAGAAATGGCTTTCTTGCCACTCTTCCATAAAGGCCAGGTTTGTGCAATATACGACTGATTGTTGTCCTATGGACAGAGTCTCCCACCTCAGCTGTAGATCTCTGCAGTTCATCCAGAGTGATCATGGGCCTCTTGGCTGCATCTCTGATCAGTCTTCTCCTTGTATGAGCTGAAAGTTTAGAGGGACGGCCAGGTCTTGGTAGATTTGCAGTGGTCTGATACTCCTTCCATTTCAATATTATCGCTTGCACAGTGCTCCTTGGGATGTTTAAAGCTTGGGAAATCTTTTTGTATCCAAATCCGGCTTTAAACTTCTTCACAACAGTATCTCGGACCTGCCTGGTGTGTTCCTTGTTCTTCATGATGCTCTCTGTGCTTTTAACGAACCTCTGAGACTATCACAGTGCAGGTGCATTTATACGGAGACTTGATTACACACAGGTGGATTGTATTTATCATCATTAGTCATTTAGGTCAACATTGGATCATTCAGAGATCCTCACTGAACTTCTGGAGAGAGTTTGCTGCACTGAATGTAAGGGGGCTGAATAATTTTGCACGCCCAATTTTTCAGTTTTTGATTTGTTAAAAAAGTTTGAAATATCCAATAAATGTCGTTCCACTTCATGATTGTGTCACACTTGTTGTTGATTCTTCACAAAAAAATACAGTTTTATATCTTTATGTTTGAAGCCTGAAATGTGGCAAAAGGTCGCAAAGTTCAAGGGGGCCGAATACTTTCGCAAGGCACTGTATGTCTTTCCATTACAGACCATTCAGATTCTTGAACATCATCATTCCACTCTGTATCATCAGAATAATCACCCATAGTGATCGCACTCCAGCACAGCTGTTGCTTCTCCAACCTTCTCTCCATTTCTTCCATTTCATCCACACTACTTGCCACCATCCCTTCAAAAGCTCTTCCTATCTGTCAGTATTTTATTGACCACGCCCATTTGTAACATTTTGTTGTTTATCCAATTAGTGATGGTCCCTCCTTGATCACCTCATGACCCCAAAATTGTACAACAGCTGGTTGGTTTCAGAGAGTACTTGTATTACTTTCACAGAAGTTTAATTAAAACATTATGCGTAAAATTTGGCATTTTATGAGACAGGATTTTTTGAGTGTAGGCAGGCTACAATTTCATTTGTGGGTTTAATTTGAATAATTTCACACAAGTATAAGGAAATATTTATATAGCCTGATTAATTCATTAATGAAAATACAGTTTTAAAACCAATGTTATGTACAGTGAACAATATATAAAAATACTAAAAGCGGACTAGTATATGATCGCATCCAAATAAGGAATTGCTTCACACTTGTTCCAAATGCTCTGTTGGTAGGTGCCATACATTGCAAGCCATCAAATAGTCCTTCATTTCATCAATCATGATGTCATTGTGTCAACACATACATTCTTCTTATTAATTTTGTCCTTGCAGTAGTAGTAGTACTGCAGAAACATCCTGCAGTCCACACTGAAGCCTGAAAGAGTGAACTCTAGTTCCAAATAATGACCAGAAGAGGGCAACGTATCTCCATGTTTCATCAAACATGTTTTCATTATCAGCCAGACAAAAGGCTGCTTGCTGTGTGGCAGGGGGTTGTTTCATTTCTCCTCTCCTCTCTGAGCAGCTCCCCTCTCCTCATCTCCTCTCCTCTCTGGGGGCATCTCAATACTCTAAAGCAGCTCCCTCTTTTCGTCTACTTTTCTCTTTGGGCCCTGTCAATACTCTAAAGCAGATCTCTCTATGTGGCTGCATCTCAATACCCTTAAGCAGCTTCCTCTCCTTGTTTCCTCTCCATCATCTTCTGGGGCACCTGTGGGTCAGATCAGCCATAAGCCACTCCAGCTTGCCAGTGAGCAGTCTGCTGAAAGTCCACAGAACAGTGCTCAGGCTGTGGGTACTCTGAGGGGTACAGGACAACACTGGGCTCTCCACAGACCCCTGTAGGACCAGAGGGAAGAGGGACAAGGTGGGGTATAGGTAGGATGGAAAGAGCGGGAGAACGGGGGGGGGGGGGGGATGGAGGAAGAGAGATAGTCAGTATAACAAAAATATAACACACCTGGGTGATTCCTCACTAAACGAGAACTAAAAAGACCTTAATACTTTAGATTTTCACTAAATGTAATCCATAGAAGGGTCCTTTCACTTCTTAAGAGGAACGATTGCATCTGCCCTATACAGTTGAAACTGGGATTCATCCGTTAAGAGCACACTACTCCAGAGTGCCAGTGGCCATCGAAGGTGAGCATTTGCCCACTGAAGTCGGTTATGATGCTGCAGTCAGGTCAATGATGACGAGCACCTAGATGAGCTTCCCTGAGAAGGTGTCTGACAGTTTGTGCAGAAATTCTTCGGTTGTGTAAACCCACAGTTTCATCATCTGTCTGGGTGACTGGTCTCAGACGATCCCGCAGGTGAAAAAAACGGAAGTGGAAATCCTGGGGTGGTGTGATTACACATGGTCTTGCGAGACCGGTTGGTTGTGAGACCGGTTGGACATACTGCCAAATTCCCTAAAACAATGTAGGAGATGGCTTATGGCTTCCTCAACACTTGAGATATCTGTGGAATTGTGTTGTGTGATAAAACTGCACAGTTTAGAGCGGCCTTTTATTGTCCCCAGCACAAGGCGCACCTGTGTAATGATCATGCTGTTGAATCAGCTTCTTGATAATCCATCCACCTGACAGGTGTGGCATTTCTTGGCAATGGACAAAAATGCTGACTAACAGTGATGTAAACAAATATGTGCACAAAATTGGAGAGAAATAAGCTTTTTGTGCATCTAAAAAAATATTGGGGCTCTTTTATTTCAGCTCGAGAAACATGGGACCGACACTTTACATGCTTCTTTTATATTTTTGTTCAGTGTATACTATTTCTCAATTATGCTTTAAGATACAGACGTCACATATAGCCTAAACAATCCTTCTTCCTTCTATGGGTTTACATTTTGAGGAATCACCCACATGTCCAAATATGGAACCTGTACATTCCCAACAGTTTCCATTACAAACGCTATTAACTTTGCCTAAGCATTTGTTGATTTAGAGCTGGAGTCTGCATTGGTAATTTGATAATACACATAAAAGCCTTTTGTTGACATTGTGTGATGAGAAGGAGACACACTCAAGACACACATTGTGAATGCCAATTGGAAAGAAACAACTGTTCTGTTTTGCTCGTTTCTAGCTAGTCTTATGACAAATGTTGCTGGTGAATGGCCTGTCCCTTGCATAAGCACTCCATGCTCGGCCTACGTGGCTGTGCCTCTGTCATGGGGAAGGTATGCCCTGCTATCTGCTTTTCTTCCTGGGGAAGGAAGAGCAGGGGTCGTCGGGGTCACAGCTACATATGAAATGAGAGGGAGTCAATGAGAGATTCCTGGAAAAAGACAGGATACTGCCTTTTTCATATGGAAACGATAGTGACTTAGCAACACTGATAGGCTAACTACGTGTGGGCGGCGAAATGGATGTGTTTGTTTACAAAATGAATAAAATTGCATGTGGGTGTGTTTGTACACACACACACAGTGCATTCTGAAAGTATTCAGACTGCTTGACTTGACTTACATTTTGTTTTGTTACAGCCTTATTCTAAAAAAAATTTAACATTTTATCCCCTCATCAATCTACACACAATTCCCCATAATGACAAAGCAAAAACAGTTTTCTTGACATTTTTAGTAATGTATAAAAAAAAAAGAAAATATCAGACCCTTTACTCCTTCGGCAGTGATTACAGCGTAGAGTCTTCTTGTGTATGACCCTACAAGCTTGGCACACCTGTATTTGGGGAGTTTCTCCCATTCTTCTCTGCAGATGCTCTCAAGCTCTGTCAGGTTGGATGGGGAGCATCGCTGCACAGCTATTTTCAGGTCTCCTGACATGTTCGATCGGGTTCAATCCGGCTCTGGCTGGGCCACTCAAGGACATTCACCGGCTTGTCCCGAAGCCACTCCTGCGTTGTCTTGGCTGTGTTCTTAGGATCATTGTCCTGTTGGAAGGTGAACCTTCGCCCCAGTCTGAGGTCCCGAGTGCTCTGGAACAGGTTTTCTTCAAGGATCTCTCTGTACTTTGCTCCGTTCGTCTTTCCCTCGATCCTGACTAGTCTCCCAGTCCCTGCCTCTGAAAACATCCCCACAGTATGATGCTGCCACCACCATGCTTCACTGTAGGGATGGTGCCAGGTTTCCTCCAGACATGGTGCTTAGCATTCAGGCCAAAGAGTTCAGTCTTGGTTTCATCAGACCGGAGAATCTTGTTTCTCATGGCATGAGAGTTTTTAGGTGCCTTTTGGCAAACTAAGTGGGCTGTCAAGTGCCTTTTACTGAGGAGTGGCTACCGTCTGGCCACCCTACCATAAAGACCTTATTGGTGGAGTTGCAGAGATGGTTGTCCTTCTGGAATGTTCTCCCATCTCCACAGAGGAACTCTGGAGCTTTGTCAGAGTGACCATCAGGTTCTTGATCACCTCCCCGACCTGACCCAATTGCTCAGTTTGGCCGGTGGCCGGCTCGAGGAAGAGTCTTCTTCCATTTAAGAATGATGGAGGCCATTGTGTTCTTGGGGACCTTCAATGGTACAGAAATGTTTTGGTACCCTTCCCCAGATGTGTGCCTTGACACAATCCTGTCTCTGAGCTTTACGGACAATTCCTTTGACCTCATGGCTTGGTTTTTGCTCTGACATGCTCTGTCAACTGTGGGACTTTTATATAGACAGGTGTGTGCCTTTCCAAATCATGTCCAATCAATTGAATTTACAATAGGTGGACTCCATTCAAGTTGTAGAAACATCTCAAGGATGATCAATGGAAACAGGATGCACCTGAGCTCAGTTTAGTGTCTCATAAAGAAGGGTCTGAATACTTATGCAAAAGGTATTTCTGTTTTTTATTTTTAATACATTTGCAAAAAAAAATTAACCTGTTTTGCTGTGTCATTATGGGGTATTGTGGGTAGATTGATGAGAAAAAAAACATGTAATTAATTTTAGAATAAGGCTGTAATGTAACAAAATTTGAAAAAAAGTGAAGGGGTCTGAATACTTTCTGAATGCACTGTGTATATATGTATATATATATGTCTGTGTATGTATTTATTATTATCTCTTACCGTGATGTCCAGGTGTGTGACTATGTGTAGGTAGTTGTTGACAGTATGCTCCAGCCTCTCCAGAAGAGTTGAGGCACAGCCAGGCTGGCTCAGTGTCCTAACCACCCTCACACTCCCAGTCAGAGCACCCAGAGACACAGTTATGTCCCTCCTCTTCTCCTGAGCCTGTGGTATAAACACACACACATAGATAACACATGCAAACACACACACACACACACACACACACACACACACACAGAGAGAGAGAGAGAGAGAGAGATACAAACATCAAATTATTGCCACAATTGGATGCTACTGAACCGAGGAAAACAAATCATCTGCCTTGAGAAGTAGAAGTTGAAGTGTTTGAGAGCGTACCGATTTCCTCTCCCAGGAAGCCTTGTGAACCTTGATGCAGGGGAGCTGAATGGGGGACGGCAGGGTCTTCAAGACATCACAATCAGCCTGAAGAGAGGAGAGAAGCATACAGACATTAAAGGAGAGAGGTAAGACGGACGGACGGACAGACAGACAGACAGACAGACAGACAGACAGACAGACAGACAGACACAGCTACTCTCTGTGTTAAAGGTAACGTATATGGAAGATTGTTTAAAACATACAGGTTTAGCCTCACCAATGCAGCCTCCATGTCTGCCACAGTGTTTAGGTCCCTCCGGGACTCTCTGTCACACACAAAGTCTATGGGCCTGGTCTCAGCATCCCACACCTCAGAGGCTACCATGCACAGCAGCAGCAGTCCTGGACACATACAGTTGAAGTCAGAAGTTTACATACCCTTAGGTTGGAGTCATTAAAACTTGTTTTTCAACCACTGCACAAATTTCTTGTAACAAACTGTAGTTTTGGCAAGTCGGTTAGGACATCTACTTTGTGCATGACACAAGTACTTTTTCCAACAACTGTTTACAGACAGATTATTCCACTTATAATTCACTGTATCACAATTCCAGTAGGTCAGAAGTGTACATACACGAAGTTGACTGTGCCTTTAAACAGCTTGGAAAATTCCAGAAAATTATGTCATGGCTTTAGAAGCTTGTGATAGGCTAATTGACATAATTTGAGTCAATTGGAGGTGTACCTGTGGATGTATTTCAAGGCCTACCTTCAAACAGTGCCTCTTTACTTGACATCATGGGAAAATCAAAAGAAATCAGATAAGACCTCAGAAAAAAATTGTAGACCTCCACAAGTCTGGTTCCTCCTTGGGAGAAATTTCCAAACGCCTGAAGGTACCACGATCATCTGTACAAACAATAGTACGCAAATATAAACACAATGGGACTACACAGTCGTCATATCGCTCAGAAAGGAGACTTTGGTGCAAAAGTGCAAATCAATCCCAGAACAAAGGACCTTGTGAAGATGCTGGAAGAAACAGGTACAAAAGTATCTATGTCCACAGTAAAACGAGTCCTATATCGACATAACCTGGAATAGCGCTCAGCAAAGAAGAAGCCACTGCTCCAAAACCGCCATAAAAAAGCCAGACTACGGTTTGCAACTGCACATGGGGACAAAGATTGTACTTTTTGGAGAAATGTCCTCTGGTCTGATGAAACAAAAATAGAAATGTTTGGCCATAATGACCATCGTTATGTTTGGAGGGAAAAGGGGGGTGCTTTCAAGCCGAAGAATACCATCCCAACCGTGAAGCACGGGGGTGGCAGGATCATGTTGTGGGGGTGCTTTGCTGCAGGAGGGACTGGTGCACTTCACAAAATAGATGGCATCATGAGGTAGGAAGATTATGTGGATATATTGAAGCAACATCTCAAGCTTGGTCGCAAATGGGTCTTCCAAATGAACAATGACCACAAGCATACTTCCAAAGTTGTTGCAAAATGGCTTAAGGACCGCAAAGTCAAGGTATTGGAGTGGCCATGACAAAGCCCTGACCTCAATCCTATAGAACATTTGTGGGCAGAACCGAAAAAGCGTGTGCTAGCAAGGAGGCCTACAAAATTGATGCAGTTACACCAGCTCTGTCAGGAGGAATGGGACAAAATTCACCCAACTTATTGTGGGAAGCTTGTGGAAGGCTACCTGAAATGTTTGACCCAAGTTCAACAATTTAAAGGCAATGCTACCAAATACGAATTGAGTGTATGTAAACTTCTGACCCACTGGGAATGTGATGAAAGAAATAAAAGCTGAAATCAATCACTCTCTCTACTATTATTCTGACATTTCACATTCTTAAAATAAAGTGGTGATCCTAACTGACCTAAGACAGGGAATTTTTACTAGGATGAAATGTCAGGAATTGTGAAAAACTGAGTTTAAATGTAGTTGGCTAAGGTGTATGTGAACTTCCGACTTCAACTGTACATACATATTAAACCCATTTAAGAAAATCTTTGCTATAGGTCAGTGGCCCTGGCTGGGCAATTCATTTCAGTCAACTTCAGTCAACTTGTATTTGTACCCAAAGACACAGGCTCATGATAGTTTGATTTTACCCATTAGTTCAGTTAATTATGAAACCCCTGTGAATGGTCACTCTCTGAATACTCACTACTTAACGCCATGCCCCTCTCGGTTGCTTCTGATGTCCATTCATGTGGTCCATTTAAAACAAATCTGGTTTACTGTCTTCAGTCGCAATATATCCTTGCCACTCCGAATGACCTTCTGCATGTCTGAAGTACGTTGTGTCCCCTCTATCTCCTAGCGCCCTTCCTACATTTTCATGGCCGGAAGGGCGCGCATTATAAAGTCCCAGAGCGCACTCAACTTTCCTGTTGCACGTCATTTCCATATGCCAAAGGGTCACGAGAACGAATATCAAGGATCTCCTATTCTTACGTCTGTCCCCTGTCATTTAGTAACTTTCTCTCACTCTCTCTCTCTCTCAATGACAATGGCTCATCAACAGAAATATCATCCAATGTTCAGAGGATAATATGTTGATGGGCTACCTAGCCTACTTCCACCAGAGTTAAGGGTTTATTATTGTGAAATGATTCAATCTTTGGTGTGCACAGCTGATCAATCAAGCAATTGGAATTCTTCAATAGCTGTTAGCACGTATCTGCTTTAGGCATGGAGTATAGAGGAAATGGTAGGCCTGAAGCTTAGGATTCTATTGTATCAACTTTCTATATTTTTTTTATCACTGACAACATAATCTTCTAATCTACAATTTACATAGTCACTCAAGTACGCAAACCATGTAAAGCACTTTCACTTTCAAAGAATTTCCCTCCCAAAAATGTCTCTCACTCTCACTCTCACACACACATACACACACGCACACACGCACGCACACACGCACACACACACACACACACACACACCCCCACACACACACACACACACACACACACACACACACACACACACACACACACACACACACACACACATCCACACACTCCCCCCTCTCTATCTCTCTCTGTCTCTCTTACTCACTCACTCCCTGTCTAGGACCGGTGTTTTGTTGTTGTTTTAACTACATGCTTAGGAGACATCCCGTGTGCGACCATCCAGAGAGGTACAGTACATTCGGAAAGTATTCAGACCCATTGACTTACAGCCTTATTCTAAAATTGATTCAATAAAAAATGTCCTGCTCAAAATCCAAATGGAAAATATTAACACAAGAAGCAACCTAATTTATCACACAAATCATTAAAATCCAAACTGAAAATATTTACACAAGAAGCAACCTAATATAACACAGTCAAACTCTCAGTCATTTAGTAAGTTCACCATTCTGCCATTCTCACTGTTAAACATCACATGGTGTTTCAACACAACGGCTCTTCAACACAACACAATAACCCAAAATGACAAAGCTAAAACAGGGTTTTAGAATTGTTTAAACTGTATTAAAAATAAAAAACAGACCCTTTGCTATAAGACTCGAAATTGAGCTCAGGTGCATCCTGTTTCCATTGATTATCCTTGAGATGTTTCTACAACTTGATTAGAGTCCACCTGTGGTAAAATCAAGCGAAAGGACTTTATTTGGAAAGGCACATATCTGTCTATATAAGGTCCCACAGTTGTCAGAGCAAAATCCAAGCCATGAGGTCGAATGAATTGTCCTTAGAGTTCCGAGACAGGATTGTGTCGAGGCACAGATCTGGAGAAGGGGAAGGGAAACTGAGCAATTGGGGGAGAAGGGCCTTGGTCAGGGAGGTGACCAAGAGACAGGTCAGGGAGGTGACCAAGAACCCAATGGTCACTCTAACAGAGCTCCAGAGTTCCTTTGTGGATATGGGAGAACCTTCCAGAAGGACAACCATCTCTGCAGCACTCCACCAATCAGGCCTTTATAGTAGAGTGGCCAGACGGAAGCCACTCCTCAGTAAAAGGCACATGACAGCCCGCTTGGAGTTTGGCAAAAGGCACCTAAAGGACTCTCAGACCATGAGAAACAAGATTCTCTGGTCTGAATTCTTTGGCCTGAATGCCAAGCGTCTGGAGGAAACCTAGCACCATCCCTACGGTGAAGCATGGTGGTGGCAGCATCATGCTGTGGGGATTTTTTACAGCGGCAGGGACTGGGAAACAAGTCAGGATCGAAGGAAAGATGAACAGAGAAAAGTATAGAGCACACAGCCAAGACAACGCAGGAGTGGCTTCAGGACAAGCCTGTGAATGTCCTTGAGTGGCTCAACCAGAGGCTAGAATTGAACCTGATCGAACACTGGATGTCAGCGCAAACTCTTCCAGTCCCAGAAGGGACTAGGCAAGTCAGTTAAGAACAAATTCTTATTTACAATGATGGCCTACCCTGGCCAAACCCGGACGACGCTGGGCCAATCACGGACAGATATGATACAGCCTGGATTTGAACCAGGGACTGTAATGACACCTCTTACACTGAGATGCAGTACCTTAGACCACTGCACCACTCGGGAGACTGAGTCCCAGTGTTAGCCTCTAGGTTACACCATCATCATAATCACTGCAGCCCTAGCCAAACTGAATAGACACCAAGGCCCGGCTACTGTGCAATTCGCCAGGAGAGGAAATTGCTTTAAGTAGCCTCGTTAAAAATATATTTCAGTCATAGTCCTGAGCTGAGCTAACTGCAGAGGTATCACACAGTGGGGGCTGTTTAGACAGCGTGCCATCAGGCGGGTCACCAACAGGACCAGTGGCAATTTTAGCATGTAAAACTTGGTGGGGGGAAAAAAAAAGAAGAAGTGGGATGCATGCCAACAAAGCCACTACACAACACTAAACAATACATTAATTGCACTATAATGTTGACAAACAGTGCCCACAAACTGTTATGGCCTCCATAAAGCTGTCCCAGCAGCAGAGTCCCAACAAATTACCACTGCTACAACTGGCTATCAGCAGAGCCTTGTCTGGCAGCGAAACAGTTAATTCTGCCTCATTTACTGCCTTTAAAAAAACATAGCTGATATGGATGACTTGCTTAAACAAATGTGGTTTCTAATGACAATTGGGATGCACAAACTATGGCATAAGGGGACAACAAGTGGATAAGAGGCAATCCATAATTTCGATTAAGACATTAATGAGCGAGCTAGGATGGAAGTAGTGAATATAACTATTTGTTCAGCACTTTTGAAATGTACAGCCTGAGTATTCAGAATATGGGCCGTTCTTACAGTGTTCTCCCTGTACATCAAGTCAGAACCAGAGGAGAAATAAAGGGGGCATTTAAGCAGACAATGAAAGATCTTACAATATTCGATGATTACATTTTTCTAAAATAGGTTATAGGCTACATGTGCACCACCAAGTCAGTAGGCAAAATTAGAGGTGAAAATAGGCTAAATTATTAGGGTGAGGCACATGGGCTACTAAAAGATTACTACACAACATACACTTAGTATTACTTTCTTAGCTACAGTATACATATCTCCCTGGCATATTACATCATTTATGCAGTAGCATACAATACATTTTTGGACTCACCTTGTTGTGCTGTGCTCATTTGAACAGGAAGATGGTGCGGCGGTCCTTCGTGGGCAAATTTTGTCATCAAACTTTGTCATCAAAGTCTGCCATTCTCTGGATTTATGGTGCTTTCAAGACAATTGAGAACTCAAAAAACAAAAAGGTAAACTCATGATGACATCATTGATCTTCAGGTCATAGCTCTAGAAAGAGGCCCGAGTTCCGGATTTACAATTCCGAGTTGGATGAAAGTTCAAAACGTATTTTCCCGAGTTCCCAGTTGTCTTGAACTAACTAAAGTCAGATTTTGCAGTTCCGGGTTGACAGTTGTTTTAAGCGCAGCACAAATCATGCTTCATCAACAGCATGGCCAACGTTGAATGTTAATTTTAAACTAGGAAAGGAGACCCTTAAGCTTAGACTTTGTACCACACAGCCACTCCACTGAATAGCAGGCTAATGATTCCTTTGCAATAATTAGCCACTAATTCTCGTTCCTAACCACTCATTGGGGTGGTAGGTAGCCTACTGGTTAGAGCGTTGGACTAGTAACTGAAAGGTTGCAAGATCAAATACCTGAGCTAACAAGGTAAAAAATCTGTTGTTCTGCCCCTGAACAAGGCAGTTAACCCACTGTTCCTAGGCCGTCATTGAAAATAAGAATTTGGTATTTTAACTGACTTGGCTAGTTTAAAAAAAAAGGTAAAATAAAAATGTGTAATTTCCAACATGTTGTGTAATGTTTATATCCGATGAGCACTGATACATTTTATCTATAATTTCTCTTCATTATTTCTCTTCATATGACAAGGAATAAAAAGGATTTGCCAGTAGATTGTCGAATTGATTCATGATGATGACTGCTAGCTAAGGTTTTTCAGTCCAATCAATGCTACTATAGATATAATGTAGATATAATGTGATTTGACGTCATTTTATCTGTGGCCAATGATCTTGAGCCTTCTTGGATGGGCTCTTCTAATGTAACTCTATCGCAGCACCCAAGGGCCTTGAATTTTCGAGGTATACCCTTAGACTTGGCGGTGACGTAGTGTCCCCATGAGTGACAGAACACTGAGCCAATCACAGCCCAACGCGCCGTATTTCTGCTGGCTTGCCCCACCACCACAGAAAGCACTGAGCTAGGCTGAAACACCTGCATTTTGGAGCTGCCTTACTCAAGAAAACAAATAAAAGACCATGTTTTATCAACTCAATTATAACTAATGTTTTTTGCTCAAAACGGGCTCTGCCCCACCTGCTCTGAATGACGGGTCGCCTCTGAATGGGACTTACAGGATGACATTGATAGGCTAACGGTGAACATTTTGACCTGCAAGGCCTATTTACCTATATAAATAATGGGCAACTAATAAAAATGTGATGAATATTCATCCCACTAGGCTATATGTTTTTGAAAAGGATTTAGGGCTAATTATCTGGATTATCATTAGAATAATGTTAAGTCTTTTCTCGAGAATACTTTGACTGTTCCAGCGTTCTTCATGCCAAGGTGAATTCAAGATTTCATGAATTACACACACACTGGTGGCGGTCCTGCTGAAGCTTTTATAGCTCAGTAGCCAACCATTAGGTCTACTCTGTGTATTTATATTTCAGGAACAGAAGAGAACAACAAGTGTTAGTCATCACCTCGGATTCAATCTTCCACCGGGTGCTACTCGAATGCCCACGGGTCGCAGCTGTGAGAGGCAGTGACGATACAATTCGATAGGAGGGAAGAGCAAAATCTCAGGGTGGACGTTGATTGATCCCCGTATTTGTGGACAATCAAGTCAGCCAGTAGAATGATACTTCGAGACGTATTGCACCCCATATTAACTGAAAGCATATGTGTGTGTGTGTGTGTGTGAGAGAGAGAGAGAGAGAGAGAGAGAGAGAGAGAGAGAGAGAGAGAATGAGTAGGCTGTATGCCCGGCTTTGTGTGAAGTGTTGAGAGAGTGTTGAGTGCACACCCGTCACAGGTTGCACACGGCCAGACAGTGATAGTGATACTCCCTCCATGCCTTTATCTATCTGCAGACACCTCGAACGGCGCTCGTTAATTAAGACGAATGCGCCACCAGCTCCCGGTAATGGCAACCACGTCTGGACTTTCTTCACAAGGAGATAAGGGGGAAACGTGGCACTGACAGAACCCGCATTGCATCACGAACACCCGGTAGCCTACCCCGCTGCCGATACAGCTCGAGCTTATTTATTTAATACATTATTTATATAATACATAATTTGGCAAAAAATGACGTTCACAGTCACACACTCACATTTGACGGGGTAGCTCTGCTGTCGCTCCGGGGCCAGCTGCTGCGCATCGACGCGGATGAACGCAGCAGTGTTCAGAAGTTTGAGGTGCTGTGTGCGCACAACCAATCAAGGTACCAGCAACAGGCCACCAGTTTTCACGTTTACCCGAGGTGCAGAAGAGTGAATGAGACAGGAGATTGGACTGGAGCGCCTCTGCTTGTGCATGGACCACTGATCAAGAGGGAAAGTAAGCTTGGAAGTTGGAGTTTATGCACGAAACGCGCAGATATATTCCTCATTTTTATTCACTCTGTTACACGAAGGATGGAGGGGCGCAGCTGACGGTTAGGGATCGTAGCCTCGAAGAGGATAAACACACCGAAGGAACCGAACTGCCGGACGAGGGAAATGTGAGTATGAATGAGTCCTCGGCAACCTCAAGTCCATCATGCACCCATACCGCCTCCGGTATCCTGTCTTTCCCCGGTGATGACGAAAACAATGGGTCAAATTATTTTGTCATTATTCCCCTCTTGTTTTCATCAGGTAGCCTATCAATAGAGTATCAATTGAACTTCGGTAATGTGTTCATGCTCGAGGGCAAATAAATCGGTTATTGAGTCAGAGTCACATTGAATTGACTATAGCCTGTAGGCTATAACATGTTTTTATTGCAAAAATGAAATCATGTTCAATGTAGTGACATTGGGCTATATATATATTGACATCCTTTATCTAGACACTGAAACTTGTTGGGAGAAGAGGTACAGGTGGTTATGTATCCTATTCCACTTTCCGCATCAAGTCGTCGTCGGGGCTCAAGGTCCTTCCTTATAAGGTCCCTCATTGCTGCGGTTCATCTTGAAATTTACGCGCACGGCGAACGGCTATTTTATTCGCTCAGAGGACTTTCCTTTCTTGTCGTTTCTGTGACGTTTAATAATAATAAAGTGTTTCTACTTCTAAGACCTGTATGTCATATTTTGACATTGAATCCACTCATTGACATGCAAAAATTGCGATGACGTCATCGAGAGAGTATGATCTAATCCAGATTTTATTTAGGTTTCTTTAAATGGTTTGACCCACTTGGAAATCCTAAAATGACTCTCTTCAGTTCCCTGACTGGTACTTGTCCACTCTCCTCCTTCACATGCATGTACATGTGTTTACACACACACACACACACACACACACACACACACACACACACACACACACACACACACACACACACACACACACACATGGACACACACACACACACACACACACACACACACACACACACACACACACACACACACCTGATGGACACACACACACACACACCCACACACACACACACACACACACACACACACACACACACACACACACTCTACTCTCAGATTCATCTCTGTAGGTCGTACCATTTATGAATAATTTGTTCCCATAGTGGGGTGCCAAAATAAACTCCACAGGTGTGTATTTATTCCGGATTGTTCCTGTTGAGACTGAAGGTTGAACTGGGTCAGTGTGTTGGTGCTTGGGACTGCAGAGCACCTAGTTTCACTACTGTAGGAACGACAATACAGCTGCTCAAAGACACAGCCACAGTAGTACCTGCATGGTATTCCAAGCAGAAGCACACCTACAGCAATAGATATTGCAGAGAGAGACAAAACACACGTAATAACTCCTCTTTCTCACTGAGAAGAAAATTATATGTTTGTGTTGCCACAGTTTGAGCCTTTGTCAAAATAAATATGGCTTGGATTATGTGTGCACGTTTCTGCATATTTGTGAATGTGTGTGTGTGTGTGTGTGTGTGTGTTGGCCTATGATTTTGTTGTTCCATTACCATGAGCCAGTTCCATTACCATGCCAACAGCCTATCAACAGCCTCATCACTGCAGCGGAATTCTTCTGTCAGCCAATCAGAGGCTCTTTCTCTCAGGGGAATTAAGTATTTTCATCCTGTGTACGATGAGAGCCACTGATACTCCAAGGCCCTAAAGGCCTGGAGCGAAATGGCAAATTAGCACAGCACAACACATAAACCACAACATGTAATATTCATATGGAAACACATTCAGTGATCAATTGCCCAGTTTTGTAGGCTACACAGTGGGTGAGGGAAAGGTCATTGTTGAGTATCTTCAAAAGTTTCCAAAGTCGATTTTGATTATGGGGAGTGTGTGAAGCAGATTGTAGTTTTCTGTATTCTATCTTGTTCTAAGGGCAGTTCTGCCTCCAGGGCAAAACGAATGTGATTGGTTGAAAGCTCAACAGCCAGTGGGCAGAGCTCATAGGTGGGAAGGTTGGTGGTGGATGTGGTGCTGGGCACCACCCCAACTCTTACACTGACCCTAAACTTAATAATTTGGAATTACTTGCCTAAATTTAACCAATCACATTTCGTGGCTGAACTTTCGCACAGACCTATACAGTATAGTTAAAGTAAGCGTTTAGATATATTTTATTTGAAAAGACAAGTAGTTGAATATTTAAATATATTTGGCAATACTCAAATGCACTGACTCAAATACACGGCCATGCATTTAACCCAGGCATTTGAAAATAGTATTTGAAATAAGTATTAGAAAAAACTCTCAAATACAATTAGGTAGACTATTTAACCATTCAAAAACTAAAATAAAAGTATTTATTTGGGGCTGTGTATCAGATATTCAAATACACATGAACCCAGGTCTGAAATCCTTAAGAGCACCTGTGCGTCAATCTAAGTAACATAATAAAAAGAATCCCCATCAAAATGTGTCAGTTTAGGCTAGAGATATCATGGGCTGCGTCTCAATTTACCACATCCACCTATGTCGGCCTTCCACATCTGCGATGGAAGGTGGTCAAGCTACAGCTGTGTTTGTCAGAACATCAGACGTCCGAAAATCAGCCTTCTCACGAAAGCATCTGTAGAGTCCGAACTGTGTTCTCCGTTTTTCTTCTACGACCCCCACAAAAGTCACAGGACACGTCTGAAGGTAACCCATTCAAACTAATGGAAGCATGGAGGTTGTTTTGTGCCAACAAAAATAAGGGGTTAAATATGTGTCCAAATAAACACAAATATTTCTTGAGCTTTCTTATATCTCCCAGATATAGGACAGATACTTCAGAATCACATTTCTTATGATTTATAATTTGACTGCCTTTATTTGCCGTTTATGAATGTGTTATTCAATGTGTTTCTATGGGCTTTGGTAGTAAAGGCCAAATTCAATATTTTATCAATTATTTTTTATATATGGTCCTACAATTCTAAATTATAAATAGCTAAATGATCTATGGTATGATCACCCTGAAACAATTCCATATGTTAGCTTAGTACCCCTTCCCTCTCCCCACATTTCTTCCCTAAACATAACCCAACCCCTAACCCTAACCTTAACCAATCGCATGTCTTGCTTAAACTTAACCAATCACATCACATTTCTGCCCTTGGGGCACAGCTGGCCTCAGAAGAAGATTCTGAAAGGGAAGCTCATATGAGCATTGTTGAATGTCTTGAAACTTGCCACTAAATTAGCAATTGTCTCTTCTCAATGTCCTCATGTCATGGAGCTCCATTCGATGATCTGTCTTGCAGTCTCTTTTCCCTCTGATATACTCACTGACTGTGTGATGATGGAGGATGACTTATGCAAAGCGGTACTGTAAATCGATGCTGTAGCTTTACTCTGTGATTCAAAACAGTGTATGGACTCAATGGGCTAGTACTTTATGTCCCTGCATAGCAACTAGCATTTGCAGCTCTAGTCTACAATCCCTTTTAATTACAGTGCCTTTATTAGGTGTAACAGAGCTGAGGGCTCTTGTTCCACCCATGGTCCCCCAAGCAGCTCTCTATTAGCCTGACAACTCACACTAAATTCTTCCGCTGCTCTGTCGTTCACCACATACTTTAGTCTGAGACCGCCATCATTGAAGTCGTTTGTGGTGACGAGGGCAAGAGGGGTGTTGTACTAAACAAAGTCATCAGCAATTGGATCGTCTCTAACCAATCAGAGTATGAAAGCCAGTTACGAGTTTTAAAACCGTGGCTTTACCCAGATGTGTTCTGGCTCCGGCCCAACCCATCAGTTTCTGGACAAATCAGACGACCCTGAATGTGTTCACATTCGTTGAAGGCTCGGGGAGGCACTCAGATCCAGACTCAATGCGGAGAAGAAACTAACATCCGTGGGCATGGCGGAGCGTTTGGGCGGAGCAAGAAGTCTGGGTAGCCAGGCAATTTCTCTATCCCTATTCCCCAGAAATCCACTGTGTAAAGACACTGCTTCCATATGCTGTTATTGGGGTTGCACTGTCTTCTTTACCCTGATCACTCAAAAGCATAGCTGTGTGATCTGAATGGCTGTTATGCATCTGAGTGATGCTTTTGTTTACAGGCCATGGTTAGTCAGTCCTTTCAGACCCGAACATTGCTCATCTGAGGTGAGATAAAATCTATACCACACATGCAGTGTATACCGGCTAAAGTGTAGCTTTAAGTATCAGGGGAAGCCATTGGCTGTGCATGTCACTTGAATGCAGCTATACAGCCTCCAGTGTATATCCTAGGCTTACAATGAGTAATGAGTACACAGTACTCAGTATTCAGATCCCTTCCCTTTTTCCACATTGTGTTACTTTACAGCCTTATTCTAAAATGGATTAAATGATTATTTCTCTCATCAGTCTACACACAATACCCCATAATGACATCATTCTTAAATGGACGGAAGCAACTCCTCAGTAAACGGCACATGACAACCCGCTTGGAGTTTGCCAAAAGGACTCTCAGACCAAGAAAAACAAGATTCTCAGGTCTGATGAAACCAAGATTGAACTCGTCTGGAGGAAACCTGGCACCGTCCCTACGGTGAAGTATGGTGGTGGCAGCATCATGCTGTGGGGAGGTTATTCAGTGGCAGGGACTGGGAGACTAGTCAGGATCAAGGGAAAGATGAACGGAGAAAAGTACAGAGAGATCTTTGATGAAAACCTACTCCAGAGCGCTCAGGATCTCAGACTAGGGAGAAGGTTCTCCTTCCAACAGGACAACGACCCTAAGCACACAGCCAAGACAACACAGTAGTGGCTTCGGGACAAGTCTCTGAATGTCCTTGAGTGGCCCAGCCAGAGCCAGGACTGGAAACCCGATCGAACATCTCTGGAGAGACCTGAAAATAGCCGTGCAGCGACGCTCCCCATCCAACCTGATAGCGCAGAGAAGAATGGGACAAACTCCCCAAATACTGGTGTGCCAAGCTTGTAGCGTCATCAAATCAAATCAAATGTTATTAGTCACATGTGCCGAATACAACAGGAAGAACTTACAGTGAAATGCTTACTTACGAGCCCCTAACCGACTGCAGTTTTAATAAATACGGATAAAAATAAGAGATAAAAGTAACAGTCATTAAAGAGCAGCGGTAAGAAATAACAATATATACAGGGGGGTGTCGGTACAAAGTCAGTGTGCGGTGGCACCGGTTAGTTGAGGTAGTATGTACATGTAGGTAGAGTTAATTAAAGAGACTATGCCTAGATTACAACAGAGAGTGGCAGTTGTGTGGAGAGGGGATGGGGGGGCAATGTGAATAGTCTGGGTAGCTATTTGACTAGATGTTCAGGAGTCTTATGGCTTGGGGGTAGAAGCTGTATAGAAGCCTCTTGGACCTAGACTTAGCGCTCCGGTACCGCTTGACGTGTGGTAGCAGAGAGAACAGTCTATGACTAGAGTTGCTGGAGTCTTTGACAATTTTTAGGGCCTTCCTCTGACACCGCCTGGTATAGAGGTCCTGGATGGCAAGAAGCTTGGCCCCAGTGATGTACTGGGCCACCCTCTGTATTTCCTTGCGGTCGGATGCTGAGTAGTTGCCATACCAGGCAGTGATGCAACCAGTCAAGATGCTCTCGATGGTGCAGCTGTAGAACCTTTTGAGGATCTGAGGACCCATGCCAAGTCTTTTCAGTCATACCCAAGAAGACTCAAGGCTGTAATTGCTGCCAAAGGTGTTTCAACAAAGTACTGAGTAAAGGGTCTGAATACTTATGTCAATGTGATATTTCAGTTTTTTACTTTAAATAAATTTGCAGGAATGTTTAAAAAACAGTTTTTGCTTCGTCATTATGGGTTATTGTGTGTAGATTGATGAGGAATATATATATATATTTTTTTTTTTTTTTATTGAAAAAAGGCTGTAATGTAACAAAATGTGGAAAAAGTAAAGGGGTGTGAATACTTTCTGAATGCACTGTATGTGTGGAAGCCGTTCTCAGCAAGGACAACTGTCCAGAAGAGAGAGCATGTTCCATTCTTTCTGCCGTTCTCCAGAGAGATAAGTGGTTCATGTTTTCTGTGAGAGCTCTTCCACACAGGGCAGCACTGAATTTAGCCTAGAGGTTAGAGAGGCGGGCTAGCAACGGGGAAAATGTGGTGGGCATCCTCTGTGTTATCTTCTTCCATTGTGCCCTTGAGCAAGGCACTCGACTTTAATCTGCTCCATGGATGCTGTACTGTCTGTGGATGTTGTAGTCTTGAGAGCAGTATTACAACAGTCTTACATTATATTGCCTATCTAAGTTCAAGGGAAAGGGGCATGGGAACAATAGCATGTCTACTGTACCCAGCCTCACAAAACTAGCTTCAGTTGTCATGAATCTTCATCATGAGCTGAGCGCTGTTCAGTGGCTGTGGTGCTGTGCTGGGCGCTGTTCAGTGGCTGTGGTGCTGAAATCAGCAATCAACTGTCTTCTGTTTGGAACGCTTAGACCATGGTGCTGTCCATGGTGCTGAATGTCTGTGCTGTATTACATTCTTAGAAAAATTTGTTCTGGATAGAACCAAAAAGGGTTACGGCATCCCTTAAGGTTCTGTATAGAACCAACATTGGTTCCATGTATAACCTTATGTGGAAACAATTTTGGTTCAGTGAACAAGAACCCCTGGGGTTCTGATCAAATAACCCTACAAAAACCTCTAGGAGTGCCATATATGAAGCAAGCAATATAACCCTGTTTGGTCCTATCCAGAACCAATGTTTCTAATAGTGAAGGGCACAAAAATGTATTACCGTAGGTCAGTTTAGATGTCTTTGTGACTTTTCCCAGATACTGTAGTTAGTAGTTCCATCAGGCAGTTTGATTGTCCATGCATGATTAAGTCTATTCTGGATTCATTTGCTCTATCACGGCTAATAATAATTTGCTTTTAATGGGCATGTCTAATGCTGTAAAATATTGGACTAATCTTTATCCAGGAAGTCACAGTTACATGTATTCAGGAGTCCCTAATACATGGTTAGTTGATCATGAAATCAATTTCATCTTAATTAACTGAGCCAAAATTAGGCACTCTTGACCTGAGGTAGGACGATATTGCTTTTTGACTATGATTTAAGCTCAGTTTAGTGTTTTTCTTCAGCACATGATGTATGGTTATAGTATTTGGTTAAGATTATCCTGGATCTGTGCCATAGGGAATTTTGCACCCAGAGTGCTCATGAGTTATGTGAAACTGGCCCTTATAAACTGTAGCCTAGGCTGCTTTAGTTTATTTTACTTTAAACAAGTGTGGGTAGACTATTATTACCAAATTATGACTCATCAGTTCTCACCTGTAGACAAAAGAACACCGGTGCGCCGACTGATAGATTCAAGGAGAAACAGATAAGAGCTATTGGAACGAATACAAAACATAATTGTAAGCTCATTGTGCTTGGAAACTGCATCACCCCCGCAAAACACAAAACATCAACTCCGCTCCCTTCGAACTCCGCTGGGACAGACTGTACCAACGTGTGGAGGAGGGAGGCGGCGTTGAAACAACCCGCATATGCGGCTACTCATCTGGAATAGATCGCACTAGTTCTTCAGTAGCAGCGGCGGCTTAGGCTATGATAATAACTTGCTACATTACACATGTGTAGAAGGCTATAGCTGTATAAAGGCAAGGAAATTGAGTGACAAATTAATGCGGACCGTGGATAAATCATATGGATGAGGATATTGAGACGATGCCGGCAAAGGACAAGGCCGAGAATCGGTCGCTCCAGTATCAGCAAACTTTGGTGAGTTTTTAGTGGGATAATCCCTAACCGGTCATGCTCATGTAAAAGTTATGAGTGCAAATCACTTGGGGACATGCGTCATTCATTTGAAATCCCGAGACACAGTCACTGAGCAGTGCCTTTTTTGTAGGCTTGATAGATTTTTAAGTGACTGTCAGATTTTTTAGATGTCATTCACAGAACATTAGATAACACCAGAATCTCTGGCTGCTTTTTTTCTCCGCATTATTGCTGTGACTGGGCTGCTGCGCTGCTTGCGAAAATATGTGGCAGCGAGAAAATCGATTCAAGACAAACATCCATTTCAAAAGCTGGGCACCGGCATTGTGTGTGTGTGTGTGTGCGCGTGTGCGTGCATGCGTGCGCGTGTGACAGTGATTCGTGGTTTGTATTCCAGTGTGAACTGTTGTCAAGGCACAGTTATAGTGGCTGCCTGGATTTAAAGGTTGCCGTCCGTTTATCGATTACGCACTCGGTCGTGACCGTCCACCGTTTAGGGCGCTATTCTGAGGCCTGCGGGCTCTGGAGCGGAGCGTGAAAGGTGTGTGCCAGGTCAGGTCTCTACTGTAGATTACGTCACCCCATCTTCAAATATCCTCAAGTGTCTGCCTTATGACACTGCGTCAAAGCTATGCACCTGTTTCACAGATTTATAAAAGTATGGACTGGTTGAGGTTAAAAAAAAGTAGGACTCCCAAATAGGCAGTGTGGGCACAGCTATATCACTGCAGAGGCCTACTCTCCTTTTCCCATCATTCTTTTCCACTGTTTCTCTCTCTTCTCATTTTCCACCACCTTCTCACTCTCTCCAACCTATTTCCCCCACTTTCCTCTCCCCATCTACCACATTTTCTCTTCTCCTCCACCTGTCTCAACCAACATCTCCCACTGCACCTCCATTCTCTTTTCCACTTCATCCCCCTCTTCCCCTCACTCCTTCCTTGCTCACACTGCCCCTCTATTCCTCCACCTGTCTATACTCAAAGCAACCAATATCTCCACTGCCCCTTTCCCTCTCCTTCCCCCTTTCCCTCTCCTTCCCCCTTTCCCTCCCTCCTCCATATTTCCCTGCTAAATCTGCCAATCTACACATGAACTAAAAGTGGATCCGATCTGAATAATAATTGCTTCATGCACCAGTTTTTCACACTCATGTCACTGTGTGATTGACAGATGTAGCCTGGAGCACTTCATAGGGATATCTATAAATGGGGACAGATGGAGGGAGAGAGAGAGAGAGAGAGAGAGAGAGAGAGATAGAGAGAGAGATATCAGAACAGGATGCAGAGAGATGGACTACTTGAGAGATTGATTGATAGAGAGAGAGAGTGATCATACCAGGAAGAAGAGAGATGTACTGAGATAAATGTGTTCCGCCATAACTGTGTGTTTCTTTGACTGAAGTCCAGCTTTTAGTGTGTATCTGAGAGAGAGGGGGGGGGGGGGGGGGGTAGAATGACTGCGATCTGTTTCTCTATCTGCTTTATCAGACTGCGTTCCATGTCAATATCAGACTGCAGTAGTTGTCTGTCTCTGTGCCTCCTATAAGCATACATTAGTGGAAAGAGAGGGAGGAGGGGGCTCTCAGGCATTTTTAGGAGATTTTGTGCTATTTATGCTCTTCAGGAAGGCATCACGTGGCAACAACACACCCAGACAATATGCTAGTGGTGTATATGTGGGAGGGTCTGGTGGACATGTGAGAGAAACTGTGTGTATTTTTGTGCATATTTTTGTTGCTTCTGTGTCTCATTTATTTTGGTGCACATCAATGTTCAAGAGTGTGTGCATTCACTCGTGTGTGTGTGTGCATATGTGTGTGTGTGTGTGTGCGTCAAGTTCAAACTAACTTTTTGCGCTCCATAATGAGCCTAAATGTCCCAATTTATTTGAACTGCAATTTGAATTTTGCCTTCTTTAAATAGCATCCTCTATTCCATGACCCTCAGCAACAGCCACGAGGACGTGACAGCGTTTACAGGGGAAACGCATAACAGTAGACTAAATCAAACGATGTAGGCCTAATGGAATGATACAAATGTAGAGTACCAATTGAAGGGAACTAACACTTCATTGGCAGTTAAATATGTGTAGTAATTACTCACGGTCGCTACCGATAGAGGCTACCCACTGGGCACAGACGTCAATTTAACGTCTATCCCACGTTGGCTCAACATTATTTCATTGAAATGATGTGGCTACAACGTTGATTCAACCAGTGTGTGCCCAGTGGGTATATTTAACATATGGCCTACAAATTGAAGGAAACAGGAAAAGTCGGGTATATGATTCAAACGTTCTACAAAGCACAAACCGTTACATTTGGTGTGACTCTTTGCCTTGTCATCCAATTTGGCTTGCATCTCCAAATGTAATCCTTGCAAGTTATAAGGCCATACAATTACAATTCTGTACACCCACACTAGAGCCCGACCGAGCACGCCCCCATTCTCATCGACGGTGCTGCAGTGGAGCAGGTTGAGAGATTCAAGTTCCTTGGTGTCCACATCACCAACAAACTAACAGGGTCCAAGCACACCAAGACAGTCGTGAAGAGGGCACAACAGAACATATTCCGCCTCAGGAGAATGAAAAGATTTGGCATGGGTCCTCAGATTCTCAAAAGGTTCTACAGCTACACCATCGAGAGCATGGTTGCATCACTGCCTGGTATGGCAACTGCTCGGCCTCCGAACGCAAGGCACTACAGAGGTTAGTGTGAACGGCCCAGTATATCACTGGGGCCAAGCTTCCTGCCGTCCACGACCTCTTTACCAGGCGGTGTCAGAGGAAGGCCCTAAAAATTGTCAAGGACTCCAGCCACCCTAGTCATAGACTGTTCTCTCTGCTACCACACGGCAAGCAGTACCGGAGCGCTAAGTCTAGGTCCAAGAGGCTTCTAAACAGCCTCTACCCCCTAACCATAAGACTCCTGAACATCTAGTCAAATGGCTACCCAGACTATTTGCACCTCCCCCCCCTCTCTCTTTTACACCGTTGCTACTCTCTGTCACTTTAATAACTCTACCTACATGTACATATTACCGCAACTAACCAGTGCCCCCACACATTGACTCTGTACCGGTACCCCTCTGTATATAGTCTCGCTATTGTTATTTTGCTGCTGCTCTTTAATTACTTGTTACTTTTATTTCTTATTCTTATCCGTATTTTTTATTTTTTAAACTGCATTGTTGGTTAGGGGCTCGTAAGTAACCACTTCACTGTATGGTCTACACCTGTTGTATTCGGCGCATGTGACTAATACAATTTTATTTGACTTGATATGGGATTTTTGGGTCCAGTACGATACCGATTTTAGGGAGGCAAAAGTCACTGATTACTGATACCACCAAAAAGCTATATCCTATATCTAACTATATCCTCTATAAATACGAAATTAAACACAAACACTTTTTCAGTTTACCTTCTTAGATACAACATAAAGAGTTGTCTGTCTATGACAGTGGTTAAGAATGCAGAAGTGTTTGTGCTGAAGCACCACAAGCACACTAATAAATGAGAAGGGATGAATTAATTCAACTTGTCTCAAAGTAAATCTGAAACTGCACTGTTCACAACCTGAAATGCAGTACCATGCAGTTCTTAATGTCTACACTAGATGTCAGCATTTGTATTGAGTAGATTCACTGCAGTGCTTTATAACATTCAAAGGTCATGTAAAGAAACATTTTATGGCATCGTCTGGTGCCCAAATTGATGATATATGTCGCACAGCAAGAGCCGAGTCGAAACTAACAGATTTGGTTCAGTCACTTCAGTCAGTCGTCCTGATGAGCCCTTCCAAGGTAGCTAGTTTAGGCTTGTGGCTAGAAGGTCAGCATGAATTTGGAACTTGTCTGCCGAAGTTGGGACTAGGGAGAGTGTTCAGAATCATTCCGTTTTAATCGGTGACGTTAAC